>NC_056731.1:859577498-859804998 GCF_019279795.1 Protopterus annectens
CTATTTAGCACTTGTCACCATAGTCTGCCATAGAAGAGTAACATTTATTTTCCTAGTACAGCTTGTATACATTAATTCAAAAAGTGTAAAAGGTAGGACCATGTGAGATTGTTTTTTTATATTATAGCTTTCATATAGATTGTGTCACATAGCAATTTCCGTGACACTGTAGCCCCAGCAACCAGAGTTCGATGATTGGACCTGAGTCCTAAAAGAGTCAGCATTGAGGTAGGGGTGAGTGACAAAAGTTGGTTAACTCATTAACACCTATGTGATGTGGAATGCCACACCTCTGGCAGCATATAGACATCCTAGCACTCCAGAACATTTTTAGAAAAATCAACTAAAAAAGTATAAGATAGATGTAAATATTTTGTGAACAATAAAAGGTAATTAAACCACAGAAGTATTAATGTTATCAGGAAGAAGTATTCTTTACAGTGATAACTGTCAGTGCATTAATTAACTGTCTTTCCATAAATAGTGCTATGTAGTGTAATGCACACAAACCCATAATTATATTTTTTGCTAAATCTTCGTAAATAAATCATCAAATTTTAGAAACTGTACAACCTAGATGTATATTATTAGAATACTTTTATTAACTAGACTACTTAAGCTTTCACATAACAGCAAGAAATTCATCTATCTGTGCATACTTATTGAGGTATTTACAGAAATCTGAAAACATACATTTGATTGCATAATTAGTAATATAAATAACACTGAAGACCTCGATTGCATAATTAGTAATATAAATAACACTGAAGATCTCCCAAGATGTGCAATGTATAGTGCAAACATCACTGACCGTTTTCTTCAACAACATCTAAGGTTTCATCTGATGCCATGCAACAGTTTGTGAGTCGCTTGGTGTATGAAATGGTGCACGCATACATAAATACTGCATATTTTACAAATTACTAACAACTAACTTTATATCTGTAATGCAAAATAAATGGAACATTAACAATGAGTTTTCCTGTTTCCCTCCATGGCATTTCACACTCAGTAGCAAGTAGGTCTCCTGATTTATAAAAATATGAACATAAATATAAAAAATATGAATAATAAGTGGCAAACTATGATTGATTTCTATGTTGCAGACATTCAAGTTAACAGTATCAGTGTCATTTTTTTAGTTAATATTTGCCCTTTATAATGCTGCTTATTATTAGCTGGTAAGTGACTTAATTAAACAAGCCAGACCCATAAAAGGTCTTTTGTCACCACAAGGACCTATGGGTGTTAACTGGAAGTGTAGAAAAATGGAGCTGTACACTTGAATGAGTTAACTCATCAAAGTAATAGGAAGGCATACTGATCTTGTTGTGATTCTGCCACTTACAGGACAGTTGATGTCAGTGCAGCAAGCCAGAGGGAACTACAATTAGGCATTTGGGCTGCCAAGTTTCTGTAGTGCGTGTGTGTGTTCAAAGGTTCATAGGTGTGTACTAGGCTAATGGCCCTGGAGCCTTTACAAGCCTAGCCCATAGAAATGCCCTGGCATTGTGTCGCCCGACTTCAGTTCCCAGTGCCTCTATCAAGCAGAGCCACTGCAGTAATCCCCAGCGTAAACTTTCTATTTCCCATCAACTCATCAAGATTTCTCTTGGAGAGGGCAGGTGAGGTGCTCTGCTTGACATGTATGGGAAGTCTATTTCAGAGCATGGGCAGTCTCTGGGTTATGAACCTGTCCCTCCAGCATGTTCTGTTGATTGTGGTAATGAGGCTGAGGTCTCTGGAGCATGTGGTGTGAAGGGACTGGGATTTCTTTAGATGTAGCATTTCTAACAGAGCTGAGTCAGACATGGCTTTGTAAGTCAAGCAGAGATCACCTCTTAGACGATATGAGACAGAGAATACCTGGAGTTTTTTGAGTCTGTCCATGCAGAATATGTTTTTAAGGCCTAGGATCCTCTTCATGAGGTACTTTTGTGGCCTCTCCAGCTGTTGCAGGTGTCTAGTGAGGTACATGCCAAATGGGACATTATACTCTATGACTGGTCTAATGAGGGAAGAGTAGAGAGAAATGATGACCTCTTTCTTCCTGAATGAAAAACCCTTGGTAATGAGATGACCACAGTGACAGTGTGGTGGTCGAAGGAGAGGTTGCTGTCAACCTGTGTCCCCAGACCTGTTATAACTCCTTCAGTGTTCAGTGGGCTCCCATCGATGTGGTAATTAGTGGGAACTGAGTTTTTCCCAAAGGGGATGATGACGCATTTTTTGGCATTAAGCTTAAGGCCATGGCTTTGACACCAGTCATTGGTCTCAGTGAGGCCTTTCTGTAGGATGTCTGCATCACTTGGGGAGTTAATAATTGCTCCCAGCTTGCAGTCGTTTGTGAACTTGGTCAGCCAGAGTCCCTCCATGTTGGCCTGGACTTCTGAGAAGTAGATGCCAAACAGGAGAGGACCCAAGACTGATCCCTTTGGGACTCCACTCGTGACTGGTCGCCAGTCTGACTTGGAGTCCGCTACTTTCACACTGTGGGTTTTATCTGTGAGCCAATTTGCAGCCAACCTAACAATATATGGGTTGATGCCTAGTTTGGTGAGTTTATCAATAATTTCTGAGTGAAGAAGGGTATCAAATGCCTTGGCCAGATCGAGGTAGGCTGTGTGGAACTGCCTTACCCTCATCCATAGCTCTGGTGACTGACTCAAGAAGTCAAGCAGGTTGAGAAAGCATGAGCTACCTTTCACAAAAGTAAATTGTGTGGGATCTAGAGTTTGGAGATTCTTTATATCCTTGTTAATTAGGTCCATGATGATGCGCTCCATAGCCTTACATATCAGAGTCATCAGGCTAATGGGGCAATAATTTCCAAGATCTGTAGTTGCTTCTCCTTTATGGAGATGGATGACTGTAGCAGTGCGCCATTCAGAAGGGACAAAGCCTGAGGTGAGGCTGTGAGTGAATAGGGTGCACAGATGTGGTGCTGGTTAACTTTGTAATTCATGTAGAACACAGCCAGGGATATTGTTGGGTCCCATGAAAGCTGTATTCTTGGCCTTGGACAATGCAGCTTTAACCCGTGCTGCAGTAATGCTGGGTGCCTGGCATTCTTCTGGTATTAAGATTAGTTCTTTGGGGGAGGAGTGGGGTAAAGTTGGCACTGAATCTGTCGGCCAGTATGTTGGCAATATCTGTTGGCTCAGTGTAGGAGGAACCATTGTGCAGTAACTCACAGCAAATCTGGGTATTGTCGTGGAAATTCTTTATATAACTATAGAAGGCTTTGTGGTTGTTTTTAGTGTCTGCTGCAGTTCTGCCTTTATAGCTAGCTTTGGAGGTTTTGATGAGGGATCTCAACTTTTTGTTGTGGCTAATAAGGGAATTTTTCTAGTCTTGGGACTCACATTTTCTTGCTGTGTGTATCTGTATATGGAATAATACCTCCACCTCTTAGAGCAAGAAATCTGCACAGAGGCCCAAAAAGAGGGACAATTTTTAAATATTGCTCTTACAAACTTGGAAAGTTGATAGAATAACAGGATCTGAAGTAGTTGACTTAATTTGATCTACAACCTGTGGGTTTCGGATAGGGTTGCCACCCCTCCATTTTTTTCGGACTATCCAGAAATCAAAATGATTCTCCGGTAGTCCGGAAAACACTGTACAAACTCTGGTATTCTGTTTCAAAAAGGAAACAGACTATCGGAGTTTGTAAATCGGCTGATTTACTATGCTTTTTTTTTACAGAAAGGCATAGTAAATCAGCCGAAAGGAGGCAGCAGGAATGGAAAAAAAGGACGTTCCTCGACAAGTGATGTCATTGTGACATCACAAAATGGGTGGAATGTGGGTGGGGGAGGGGGTAAGACGGGCAGGGTTACTAATGATGCGAGGGGCGTGGCGTTATTCCGGTTTTAGCCATGATGAACGGTGGCAAGCCTAGTTTCGGTTCTGAATCGGATCCGACACAGCTGCATTTTCCAGCTACTGATCCAAGCTCCAGGCTCCTCCCCTTACCCATAATGCCCCTGTCTCCTCCCTCCCTCCACATCTCATTTGCCGTTAATGAAGCAACAAGCGTGACGGATGCTATGGTTGTGGCAGCCGCCACCAAGAAGGATCTCACACAGGAGAGCTCCAAGGTTCACCCTCCTGATTGAGAATCAAGGGTGATGGACCATTTTGGGAAGTGTGTGTATGCTTCAGCGACCTTCTTGGTAAGGGCACTGAACTGCATGGCACACGTCATTCGATTACAGCGAGACTTGGTCAAGGAAGTCACTGAGTCGACCCCGGAGTCCATGTCGGTGGAGAACAAAAAGACATTCTCCGCTCGAATGGCCACTCCTAAAGCAGTTTCAAATACATCCATGTGCCTGCTCTCTCACGCTACAGAGGGAGACGCCAGGGTGGCCAGGACAGGAGTTGCCATCTGGCGCCATGCCTGGCTCTGGCTTTGTCAATTCTCGGAACCCTTTACGGCATCATTCACAAGTGCCCCTTATGATCGTTCTTCCCTTTTTGGGAAATCGGTTAGAGAGACATTGGTCCAGAGTGAGAGGGATGGGATGGCACTATCTGCAATTGGGATCTGCTTCTCCTCCCATCAAAGATCCTTTTCCAAGAATCAGTGAGGGATGAAGAAGATGTAGTTCCAGAAGTCTCAAGCATTTTCCTGGGACACTCAGGACTCACTTTCCCCAGAGGTAGAGGGGGATATGACAGACGCCGCCCTAGAAGCAGAGGGGGGTGCTAGAAACTTCAGGTCTGGAGAACCCTTCTCGGAGAAACCTGGGCAGCAGCCCTGAAGGGGTTGCCCGACCACTTGTCTCTGGAGTCAGTAGGGTGTCGCCTGTCGCTACACCCAATGGCATGGGAGTCCATTACAATAGATCACTGAGTGTTGCGAATTATATCCAGAGGATATTTCATCCCATTCAAAGAACCACCATGACTGAAGAAACACCTCCCAGATGTCCCACTCATGCAAAGGGAGGAATCAGCACTAGAAATAAAAAAGCTGCTAAAGAAATGGGTCATCCAACCTGTCCCCCCAGACCAATCCAGATAAGGCATTTACTCCAGCTTCTTTTTAGTGCTGAAGAAAACGTGGGACCTCAGACCTATCCTGGATCTGTCCACCTTGAACTTTTTGGTAGTCAAAACAAAATTTCGGATGGTCACTCTTCTATCCATCCTGCCCTATCTGCAGGCAAATAATTGGATGTGCTCAGTAGACCTCCAGGATGCATACTATAACATCAAGATGGACAGGCACTATCGGAGATTCCTCTGCTACTGGCTAGGAGCCAATCATTGCCAGTTCAGAGCCCTTTCCTTTGGTCTCACCACAGCCCCTAGGGTGTTTACCAAGGTGATGGAGGTAGTACCGGCTCACCTGAGGCGTCAGGGAATTCAGGTCTTCCCTTTACCTGGATGATTGGCTCTTTCCTGCCCCTTCCAAGCATCCACTTTGTCAGGCCAGGAACTTCTTTTTTCATCTAGCAAACAAACTGGGCATCACCATCAACCAAAGCAAATCTTCACTGGCCCCAGTTCAGATACTAGACTTCATCGGGGCTCGGTTGAATACCATTCAAATGAGAGTTTTCCTCACCCTGGACAGGATACGCAGTTTAAAGATGCACATCCGGTATGTCCTTCAAGCCCAAGTTCTGACAGCAGAAGCAGTTCACAAAGCATTGGGATCTATGACAGTCACGATCAACCTGTTAACTTTAGCACACCTTCATAAGCAAATTCTTCAGTGGACTCTCATGGTTCAGTGGTCCATGTTAGATCTACCTTTATCTCACCCTATTCAAATCTCTGGAGTATGCAGGGACTCTCTTCAGTGGTGGATTCAGTCCACGGACCCGCGGAAGGGACGTCCTTTTCTTACGTCCTTTCCCAAAACCATAGTGACTACAGACGCCTCCTAGCTGGGGGGGGGGGGGCATTACTCGGGAAGGGCAGTCCAAGGTACGTGTTCCCCATCCAAGACCAATTTGCATATCAACATCCTGGAGATGAGGGCAGTTCTTCTTGCATTGCAGGCTCTTCTTGCTCATTGTCCTCTAGGAATGATCGCAATTCAGGCAGTATGTCAGTGGTCTGGTATATCAACAAACAAGGGGGAATCAGATCTTATCCCCTCTGTCACCATGAGAGTGTGGGAATGGGCACTCTCCACCGGCTGTTTTCTGGTGGCAACACACATTCCGGGATGGTCCAGCATTTTAGCAGACAGGCTCAGCAGATCTGTCCTGATGCCTTACAAGTGGTCTCTGAATCCTTCAGTAGCAGAACAGATCTTTCAAAAGTGGGGTCATCCTTGCTGCGATCTGTTCTCATCCCCTTCCAATGCGAAATGCAGTGAGTTCTTCGCTGTGAATCCCCCTCAGGGGAAAGCCCCCAGAGATGCACTGATTCATGCTTGGCCTCCCGGACTTCTTTTTGCTTATCTTCCATTACCCCTCATTTTGAAGTTTCCTCAGAAAGCTCGCAGGCTGGGGAGCACTGTGATCCTCATCACCCCATTCTGGCCTCACCAAGTTTGGTTCCTCTCCCTATGGTCTCATCTACCAGTTCCACCATGGACGTTGGATCCAGTTCGGGATCTTATTTTTCATCCCTCATGGATTCCTCATCCAGACCTGGACAGTCTGAAGCTCACTGCTTGGTTGCTCCAGTTTCCATGATGGACTCCTGGTTTATCTTCTCCAATTAAGGCTGTTTTGGTGATGGCTCACAAGTCTTCCACCAGAAAGGTGTATCATAGCAAATGGAAATTTTTTTCTGTATGAGCCTCACAGCATGCCATGGATTCTTTCACAGCTCCATTGTCTGCAGTACTAGAGTTTCTGGCAGGAATTTTTCTTCAAGGGGCCAGTTTCTCCACAGTGGAAGTTCAATTGGCTATTTCTAACTTTCATGTGGGGGGAAAACATGTCTTCTTTAGCCTCTTCAAAACTTTGCAAGTCCTTCCTTAAAGGTACCTTTCTACTTAGACCTCCAGTTAAGGATCCCACTCCCCCCGGGAGCTTACTTTTGTGCTCCAGGCGTTAGTCTCTCCACCTTTTGAACCGGCAGCTTCGGTAGATTTGCAGTATCTGCCTTGTAAGACTGCCTTTTTGGTGGCCATTTCTTCTGCCAAGAGAGTGTCGGAACTTCAAGCTCTATCCTTCAAGCCTCCCTATATAATATTTCATAAAGATGGAGTATCCTTGCGCGCCAACCCTTCCTTCCTTCCCAGATTAGTGTCAGAGGCCAATATTAACCAGACTATTAATCTACCAGTGTTTTTCCCAAATTTTCAAAATAAAGAGGAGTATAAATTGCATTTGTTGGATGTTCATAGGCAATTGAGATTTTACTTGCACAGGACTAAAGCCTTTCGTAAATCAGATCATTTGTTTGTTTCTTACTCAAGATCTTTCTTAGGAAAACCAATTTCTAAAGTGACAATTGCTTGTTGGATTTCCCAATGCATTATTCGAGCATATTCTTATAGGTTCATAGGTTCATAGGTAGGTACTAGGCTATCTCCCGAGGGCATTTATAAGCCTAGCCAGAGTGTATCGGCTATCGCCACCCCATTGATTAATTAACTGATCCTCTGTCAAGCAGAGCCAATGAAGTGATCCCAGGGGTATATTTTCTGTTACCCATCCACTCGTCAAGATTTCTCTTGAAGAGTGTTAGTGAGGGGCTCTGCCTAATGTAGTTTGGAATTTTGTTCCAAAGCATGGGGAGTCTCTGTGACAGGAATCCAACCTTCCAGCATGTTCTATTTATTGTTTTGGTGAGGTTTCTTCTAGAGGCACCCCCCCTCTGCATCAGGTAAAAGCGCATTCTACCAGGTCTATGGCTATTTCTGCGGCTTTTTGGTCTAGAGTGTCACTGGATGATATTTGTTCTACAGCTACATGATCCTCATGTCATACCTTAATTTTGCATTACAAGTTGGATATTGTGTCAAGGAACAGGGCATCCTTTGGCTCCATGGTGCTCCAGAATATCTTTCCATGAGGGCCACCCAGGTGTTTGGTAGCTGGGGACTCTGTCCCACAGACTGAAGATCAAATGAAGTCAACTACTTCAGATAAAGAAGTTATGTACTTACCATAATGTTCCATCTGAGGAGTTGTACTTCATTTGTCTTCAACCACCCCCCCTTCCCCCGACCTTATCACTTTGGTACTGACCATATAGAAATATGGCTACTCCAGAAATGTTCTTGGTCAAACTGGGAATTAGGATTTTCAGGCTGCCAGTAAGGATGGAGTCTTGTTGGGTCAGATATGTGTTAGATAGTTAGCAGCAAACTTGATCTGAAGGGAGGAAAGAGACAGGGGGCATTATGGGTAAGGGGAGGTGCTTGGAGCTCAGTAGCTGGAAAATGCAGCCGTGTCAGATCCAAAACCCACAGGTTGAAAACAAATGAAGTGCAACTACTCAGATGGAATGTTATGGTGAGTACATAACTTCTTTTTTTGCATTAGCATGAATTTTGGGTATGAAGTCTGATACTCAAATGCCTGTCATTATTTTCTAGTTTCAGTGTTTAATGATTTATCACTAATTTGCCAGAAAACAGCAATTTTATGAAAAACTGACCAAAAACATGAAACAAAAAATCTGGACATTCTGCAAAAATCTGTACAGTTGAGAGGTATGACAGCTTAGCAGGCTAGCAGGTCCATGTCGCCTTTTGGCTGCTGCTAAATGAAGATAATAGAAAGATGATGAATGAGCAAGTTGTGACGGGCTTGTTTGTCATAGGATGGGATAAAGATACTAACAAAAAGTTCCGTTTTACATTCCATGAGACAAAAGTCTCTACTATTTAGTATGTCTGGATGATTCTCAGATTTTAAAATAGGTACAGGGCTTTGTTTAACAAACTTAATAACTTACTTCATTGATATGGTGAGTAGCTGCACCATATGATTGGGCCTTCGGTTTCGTAGCTATACGTTTATCTTTTTATACTATAAAAAACACTTGCTCGCCAACAATGTTTCAGAGTACTACATTTATTTGTCTTTTTTATTTAATACATCTTTATTCCTGGAACACAGTGCACTGTAGAAGTTTCAGAAACAAGTTTTGGACATTAAATATTCAGAGAATTAAAATGTTTAAATCCAGTCGTGATGGTCTGAGGATTTTTCTATAATATTTTGCATTGAGACTATGAAAGACTTCCACAGTTTACAGTGTGGCCATCTTTCATGCAAACTTTTGTCATCATATTTAAAGCATTTATGTCCTTCTTTGCTTGTTTACTGAGAGTCACAGTTACATTCTCATCATCTTTACTTTATAAGAGGATCTGAAGCACCCACTGAACATGAAATAGTTTCGTTTTACTTTAATGTAATAAAATGAGGCTTGACAAAAGGTCTTCTGCTGTATGCTTCTAAAAGATTGGTATTCATTATTATGTGCACCTGAAATTAAATTTTTTTCCTTACAGGTGTTTGATTCAACAGTCACAACAGGCAAATAATATGTGTGTGTGGTGCAGATTTAATCCTGTGGCTTGGCTGTAAGTGAAAGTTTGGGCCCATAACAGTTTACATTGTCTGAATAGCAGAGGGATAGGTGAGTACCTGTTCATTTTCTTACCATAGTGCATCTTTTGTGAGTAGTAATTATTTGGATGTGTAAAGTAATGTGTCCAGCAATAGTGACTGATATAGTTTACTGTGTGGTGAAATAATTTTAAATATCCAAAATGTAGCTATTTAATGTGCACAGGAGTGTTTTGTTTTCATATGTTTAGTAATATGCATCTCTGATCATAGTTGAGAGAGAGCCAATGTAGCAATAAATATTAACATTTGTTTTACTCACCAGTATAGCTGCATTGTTCAGCCATCTTTTAATATATAGCCATCTGGTTCCGTAGAGAAGGCTGGTGATGTCATAGGTACTGACATTCTGAGATGAGGCTCTCATATAAATAGTGCTGCCATGTACATTCAGATCTGTGTTGTTTTTAAACTGAGAGCTGCTTAGCTACATTTCTGTCATTTGTATAAAAAATAAACAAACATAGGAATCTGTGTAGTTCCAACCTCACCGCCACGAGTGATGAGGAAAAAATATAAAACAGAGAAACTAGTGGTCTTAAAACTTCATTGATGAGCTCAGTCACAGTAATTCCCAAAAGTCATGAAACCAGACACAGACCATCATTGATTTAAAAATGTATGTGAGGAAGTTGAATTTGAAACTTTTTTTTTCATGAGAAAAATTACACAGAGGAAGATAAACCCATTGAAGAAAAAAAAATTAAAAGACCCAGTAGTTTTTGCCCCCCAAAAGGTTCTCAGAAAAACACAAAAATGTAAGATTTATACTATTTCAAAGGATGAGATATTAGCACTTAAGGATTTGAGCAACTAGACATGTTATGAAGGCTGACAAGGGTAGTTACATATATTGACATTTATATAATGAAAGTAGAGAACAAGCTGAACACGCCTGAGTTTTATTCTAAACATTCCTTTGAGGAGGTTAAAACTGCATTTATAGAATAGAAATATAAGCTGACTACAATGCTTAATGAAGAACTTATTAGTGAAAACTTTTTTGAGTATTTGAACACTCCTCACCCCATTTTACCTTGTTTTTTTTTGGGATTCCCAAACCCCATAAGAATAGGGAAGATCCATCCACCTTACAGACTTGTCATTGTAAGTGAAGGTTCCATATCAGAGGCCACTGCCATATACATAGATTTTATTCTACAGCCTCTTGCTGAAAGGAACTCATCTTTTATTTTAGATTCACTTGATTTTTTAAGAAAAATAAAAGAAGTATTTGTGAATGAAAAAAGCATATTGGTAACAGTTGACATTGAAGCCCTCTACACTGTTATGTACTGTATTGAAGCAGCTACATAGGCTTATAGCAGAAATAACAATGTTGCACAAGGGCAAACTGAATTCTTGGGAAAGCTAATAAACTTGGTGTTAAGTTATAATTTTTTGTTTCAATAGCCAGGCTTGCAAACAGATGAACGGCATAGCCATGGGCGGCTATGGCCCCTAGCCTGGCCAATGTAGTCTTAGGCAAGTGGGAGAAGGAATTTCTACTGCAAAGTGAATGTCGGAGATTTATGACTAGCTTCCTTCGCTTTAATGACAATGTATTCATTGTCTGGGATGGTGAGAAATCGAAACTCACTGAGTTTATCCATTACATCAGTAACTCCACCTTCTTCTTGAAATTTGCCACTTCCATTAGCTGGGAGTCAATGCAGTTCCTTGATATGACTGACAGTATTGATAAAGACAGAGGAAAATTAATTATTACCTTACACTAGAAACCAACAAGAGTGGACTGCATCACAGAGACAGTATGCATCCAGTAAAAACTAAGCACAATGTAATAAAGTCACAAGACTACAGATTAGCATGTATTACTGCAGATTTGGCCCCTTTTCTCAAAAATATGAATGATCTTGAAAATTATTTCTTAACCAGAAGATACGAATCAAACATGTTACATATGATCATGGATCCCATTAGAGATTCTAAAATTAACAATGACCCTGTATGGAATAGACCTTTTGGTAGAATTAAGCAATGAGGCCACCCTAACCCAAAAGAAGAGAAGAGTAAGGACAGTTCCATTCTAACTTACACCTGTGATTTCAGTACAGTGAAAGCCATCATTAAGGAGAACTGGGCCATCCTCACTGACATTCAGCAGCTTGTAAGGGTTTTAGGAGAACACCCTTCTTTGGTATATAAAAATAGCAGAAAAGCATACATAACTGTGGAAAAGAAAAGGAAAAATAAGAAGAAACACCAGGATGACATGAACACCAATATTTGTGGGCCACCTAACTGCACTTTCTGTGAGTCTTGATGGAGTGTGACTCATTTGAGTGCCCCTATCTTAAAAAGACAGTGAAAACTTCACCAGGTGGTAACTGTAATACTGAAAAAGTTGTATATAGGGCCATGTGTAATGACTGTCCTGCATTTTATGTGGGTAAGACTATGAGTAAACTAAAACGGAGGATTTCAGGTCATCTTTCTGACATCAGACTTAAATGCCAGAGGAACAACTTATCCAAACACTTTTTAGAATACCCCAGGCATTCTGGTTTTAAATTTATCATTCTGGGCGATGTGGAGATGGATGAGCTTGAAGAGGACGTTAATGGTGTTTTGGAGAAAAAAGAATTATGCAGGCAGTTGAAATTAAATGCATTCAGAAAACCAGGACTTTTACATAAGCTGACACACAATCTGTAAAGGCTTTTTAATGAATTTCTGAGGAAATATTTTTATGTACTAAAAATAAAAAAATTATGTGTAGTATGTGTATAAATGTATATGTAGACTAAGAATCAAACACCTGAAGACCAAGATAGTGCAGAAGTGTAGATAAATGTATATGTGTTTAGTTACTTTAACCTGAATTCTGCTTTGATTAGATTTAGTGCACTTTTGCATCATACTAGAGATTTAAATGGTAAATTCAAAACACATTTTTCATGCTGCTGCTGTTAAAGTGAAGTATTTCCATGAAGTATTGGTATAATTCCCACATTTAGCATACTCAGGCACACTCATACACACACCTGCACACTTTTATACATTACTAGCTTACTTCTTCCACTAGTTTTGTGTGTTTTTGTACTGGTTTTCATTGAATAAACATATTTTTGGGGCTGTAAACATGAAAACTGTCATGAAAGTTTTTTTTTACTATAAAGCACTGACATTTTTTCAGAGCTGTAAATAAAATATTTTTTCTGAAATAATTTTTTCGAAATAATTTTCTTTGAGCTATAAATAACTACGTTTTTATACACACTTCCATATTATTAGACACACACACACACACATATATATATATATATATATATATATATATATATGTATATATATTTATATTTATAGTGTTCTAGTTAGATAATGTTTATGGTTAGATAGCTATGTGTTTTTTCTTGTATCCATCTAGTTAACTTGTTTTACTTATCTACCTTTTATATGATTTTAGATCTTGTCAGTGACCTGATGAAGGCTTTATTGCCTTAGCTAGCTGAAAGCAATTTTAGTTAAAAGTAAGTCTTTTTAGGCGTATGGTATGCTTTTCTTAATACCTCATTTGGGAATGTAGGTTGCAAATAGATCGGTAGTGTTTTCCTCAACTAGGATTTAGTTTGACCTAATCAGTAGCAGTGTGTGAGGGTGGGTACTTGCTTTTCTAAAATGCACTTTTGCAGCCCTGTTTATATTATTTGCCTTGAACAGGCTGTTTTAAAATTAAACAGTACATATATTTTCCACACCTACTTCTAAGTGTATAAAGGCTGATATGTTTAACATTGTAAAATATTTTTGTTACTGAGAATGACTTGTCTGTGACGAATAAAGGCTTGTTGCTTTGGAACACTACCTGGTTTTCATAATTTTGGGGAATTATTGTGACTGAGCTCATCAATGAAGTTTTAAGACACTAGTTTCTCAATTTTTTAGTTTTTAGTTTTGTCATTTGTCTTGCATGTATTGACATTGGATGTACAGAATGTCTGTAAAGGCAGATTTTCTTCTGGAGGGTTATGTATTTCCCTTCCAAATCTAGCAGTAAAGTTGCTTGTGGTAGGCATATTACCTAAGAAAATGTTCACTCACAGTTCATATTTGGGGTCCAAACATTGACAGTTGTGAATTTTGTTTAAAATGTAATAGTGCAACTAGAATAAAGAGAGTAAAAATGCAAACTTCTTATTTAAAAGAAAGAGGCTATACAACTTGTGAAGGCTGCCAGCCTAGCCAGATAGAATTTTATAGACAATTCTGTCATTTGTAAATCAGGCTTGTTGCCTTAAATGGAAAAAAAACTGCTGTTAGATGTGGAACTGAAAAAAAATTAAAAACAGTATACTCTGCTGGCAGAAAGCTGACCAAGTAAAGCATGTTGTGACCCTTTGATCTAAAGTTGGCTCCAGCCTGACTAGATAAAGACATTCTTTCTATTGTTTTAACCAAGAGTTAAATTGATAGATTTAAACATGCAAATTATTTTTTTGCTCTGCTTCCTGACCAGCTGCAAGATAACACAAAGAGGTGTTAAGAATGTAAATGTAGTTTCTGTTAGCCTGGGAACCCAAGGAATTATGAAGAATGATGTAATGGGAACCAGAAATGTGATTTAAAAAAACAGAGAGAATCAGAGACCATTAATCATGTTTGTCTTGACCATCCAACTCACAGCACTGTCTTGCTCTATAAGTAAGTTTATCTTAAACTTGTGTTTTCTGTTAGAAATAGCTAGAAACTAGAAAGATTATCTGAGTGTTTTTTCTGTGATGTCAGAACTGTACTACTGAATTAGTTTAAATATTTCTCTGTGATCTCTGAACTCTTGACTAATACTGCATAGTAAGAAGTATTGTCTTGTGTTTTTATTATTTATTATTAAATGTTTTAAAACCTTTCAACTGTGGCTGTTTTGTGTAGAGATAATTTAAGCACTAGAGTACATTGCATATTTGTAGTGATTACTGTACCAAGTCACTCTAATAAGCCTTGACTGTTTATTGATACTACCAGTTGGATAATAATATTGTGCAGTAATAATTGGACACCCTTTTAAGGGCCTTTGAGTAGTTGATAAATATCAGCTGGGTGGCGGCAGTGATTTCTACCATATAGTCTGGGTAAAAGGGGCACAGCTGGAGAACCTGTGCCAGTCTTCCCCGGGAGTGTCTGTGTGGTTGTATAAACTCTTATGTGAAAGTGTGTGTGTCAGCTACTTGGGCAGGGACACAAAGCACTGGTTGGACAGAGAGGGTGCTGGAGATTTTAGCTTGCCCAGCTGGCTGAGATCTGGACCCCATAGCTGTGCCAGTAGGGAGTCTTATTGGGGACCTTGGGAGCAAGGAAGTGACCAGCCCCAGACCGACTGTGATCTCTGTGTGCTCTTATGGGAAATTGCACTTTACGGTGTGTATTGGTTATCCTTTACTTCTATATGAGATGCCCCTCACTCATGTTTTTAGTGAGGATTAAGGCTCCTTGATTGCTGGACCAGGGCACAGGAGTCACATATTAATTGTTTGGCAGTGGTGGGATATCCACATCACATATTAATTGGTTGGCAAATACTAATTAGCTTGTAGGGGTGTAGGTTGAGTGAATTCCTGTAGCTTGTGTACAGTGAGCTTTGAAGGTGTTTTGTACTCAGCCACTCAGTGAATGAGTTCAGATCACAATTGTTTTATTTATTTTCTTAGCTTAGTTATTCAGGGTGAGCAGGCAGCATGTCAGCAGAAGTGTATGGAAAACTGACAAGGAGCCAGCTGGCAGAGATGTGCCAGGCTAGGGTACTGGAGCATGGAAACCTGACTAAGGCAGACCTGATTGCAGCCTTGGTTACAGCTGCATCAGAAAACAGCAACCAGGATGACAATCAGACTGGCAATGGAGATATAATACCCTCGGAGAATGGACAGCTCAACCTTTCTGCAGAGGACGTAAAAATCCATCTGGAGCTAAAGAGACTTGAGTTGGAGGCCAGGCGTGTGGAAATAGAAGCAACTGAGAGACTGAGGCATCTAGAGAGGGAGGACAATGAGAGACTGCAACGTTTGCAGGCTGAGGAGAATGAGAAACTGCTATGTCTGGAAGCTGAGGAAAAGGAGAGGCAGAGGCAGCATGAGAAGGAGATGTTGACTCTTTGCCAGAGTCATAGAGATAATGGGGAAGGGAGTAACTGGACCCCAGAAGCACAACAGGTCAGTAAATTTCTTCCACAGTTTAAAGAGAGGGATAATTTTGATAGTTTCAGTCATATGTTTGAGAGGATATGAAAACAGTATAGTGTTGACCAAAGGCTCTGCGTACGATTCCTGAGCCTCTTACTCCATGGTAAAGCTGTAACTGTTTTGTCAAAAATGTCTGGCGTTGCATGTTTTGATTATATTTATTTATTTTTATTTTACATTTGTTGATCAGGCTAGTCTAACTGGATATATATCCATTTTCAGTAGAGGCCCGGGGAGAAAAGCTCCACATAAAATAAACAGCACAACAAAAATTCAGTTTCAAGACATTAAACTTCAAAGATACTAGTTATACAAAACAGGTGCTACAAAGTAAATAAGCATATGTGATATAAGAAATTAGAACAAAATAAGAAGGAAGTATTCAGAAGGATGAGGAGATTCCAGAACAAAATTTTAAGTAAGGAGCAGCAAGAGAGACTAGTTTAAAGAGAACAGATTTGGGAGAAAATTAGTTGAGGGGTAGAGACACAGAGCGACAGGGGAGAAGTTCATTATGTATAGCTTGGGTAGAATAAGTCCAACATAGAGGTAGTGGACTTTAAAGTGAAAACCGAGTAGAGGTGGAAAAGCAAAGGAAGAAATAGATGATAATGATAATAGGATGAGAAAATCCTTAGTCTGGGTTAGTACAAGGACATAGCCAGTGGTTAGTTAGATATTATTTAAGATGTTCATCGTGTTTCACTGTTGCAGTCATTACTCTTGGGTTATCCTGCTAGCAGGCTAGCCACAGTCGGCCTGAATTCCAAAGTCTTGGTCCGGCGTCGGTTGCTGTCGCCTCTTCCCTGACGTCAGTGCGCCAGGGGTATAAAAGATGCAGCCGACGCCATTTTCTCCAGTCTTTCTTGCCGTGCGGTGCCCGAAGCAAAAGCAGTTCGCAAGTGCCGGTCAGCCGACTCCTGAGATTTTCAAAATCGAATTTCAGATCCGAAGTCTTCATTAAAGCTAAGTACCCCGTTGAGGAAACTTTTTTCTTGCTCCAGACCGATGTCAGAAAAAGTTAACAATTGTATTTCTTGTGGGAAGCAAATACCTCATAAAGATTTTCATTCTTACTTTATTCCTTGCCTAGGCCCTGATCACGACGTTGCTAGCTGTCGGTTTTGTGCTAGATTTAACCAACGCAATATTAAGCGTTGATATGATTTTGCCTTTCATTACATTGGCCGAAGGTTTATTTATACAATGCCATCAGAACAACCGACGACTGAAGTTTATAAAAAGCGCAGGGAAAAGGACAGGCATCTGAGGTCCAACACCGATGACGAGGCCCCCGCTAGGCCAGTCGCCGGTTCGCCGGTTCTCAGTGAGGTGCTTTCGCAGCCCCTGACGCCCGCTACCTCAAAGCCACAGGCCGCTTCCGACTCCCACGTGGAGCCGACTAGGCATCTGGATACTCAAGGTATTGGACTCTCGGAAACTATTTCCTCAGATGGGTCCAAATCCGCTGAGCAGGCATCGGCTTCTGAGGGTGTTTTCAGACCAAAACAATTATATGTCAAGCCAACCTCAGCTTCAAAGACAAAGAGTAAAACAGCTCTAAAGACAAAGAAACAAGTACAGCATTCTCCTGGACAGACTTCCATGCCTAAGAAACAAATGCTTAAAATGGCCGAAGACCTAATTACTTTGATCAGGGGTTCCCATCCCCCTCCTGATAAGAGGCCTAGGCAAGAGACAGAATATGATTCTTCTGATCAGGTTTCAATTTCCTCTGATTCCTCTTCTGAACAGGGATACTCTTTTCCTCCCTATGATGATTCTGATGCTGAAGAATCTATTCCTTCAGCCTCTCCTCCTGAGGATTATTCTTTTGGGGAAACCCTGCATACCATGAGGGAGCATTTTCACTGGGAGAGCCAAGATTACTCAGAATCTAAGAAAAGGCTCAGAGACTTTCTTTTACTACCTCAGCACAGACCTCTTGCTATTCCACCTGTTCTAGACATTGTAGATGATGTTTTTTCTTAGTCCGGCCTGTCTCCTCACTCTTTACTCCCTGCACCTGCTAAGCCAGACAGATAATGCAGGGTTCCAGACTCTCATAAATTTCTATATAAAAACCCTGCTGCTGACCCAGATACTATATCTCAAGGTCCCAGAGGGGTCAAGGCTTCCACTGCAAAAACCCTGTCCCCTCTGATAGGGATTCTATTGCACTGGACAGATGGGTGAAAAAAGTTTACACTTCTGCTACCTTAGCTGTAAGGGCTTTAAATTGTCAGTTTCATATACTTAAATATCAGCAATACTTAATGTCACTGCTTAAACAGAAAATGTTGACAAATTCTGAATGTTCTGATAACAAAGAAATGCAGGATTTATTGCATGCAGCTGAACAAGTGGGAAAGCATACTTTGCAATGTGGTTTTGATTCACTGGAGGCCTCTTGCAGGGCCGCTGTTACGGGTTCTGTCATTAGAAGGCATGCTTGGTTAAAGGAACAGAATCTGCCTGATCATGTTAAAGCAAAATTATTGGATGCTCCATTACAGCATGATACTTTGTTTAGTGTTAAGGCAGAAGAGGTGTTGAAGAAAATGGAGGATAAAGCGAAATCCATGCAGACAGTTAAGGATTTCCTACAGGTACAGCCACCCAGATTTAGCAGAAACTGGCCTACGAAGAATTGGTCCTTTCCAGTGTCAGACAGGCCACAAAGAGGCAGATACAGATGCCCCAGAGGCAGATCTCAGCCCCAAGGCTCATACAGGCCTAAACAATGGGGTGCTTCTACCTCCAAAAGCAGAGAAGACAAATCACAACCATACAGGAAACAGTCCTAATGACTTTCCTCTGCCAGAACCAAGCACTTATCTTTTGGCAGCCCCCTTAGGTGGAAAACTAGCACTTTTTTCACCAAATTGGCACATGATTACCCAGGACAAATGGGTCTTGAACATAGTGTCTCAGGACTACAGGTTCCACTTTCACACCCTGCCAAGGGCAAAAGGTATGCCAGACCTGCCACACAATCAATGGGCAGAGGCACAAAAGCAAGTTTCATCCCTCATGGACATGAGGGCCATTCAACAAGTACCACAGCAAAAGCAGGGATAAGGATTTTACTCAAGACTTTTCTTGGTGCCCAGAAAGGACAAAGCCTGGAGACCAATACTGGACCTGTCTGTACTAAACACATTTCTGGACGTTCCAAAATTCAAAATGTTCACTCTGTAGCAGCTACTGCCCATGCTGGGCAAGAAGGCTTGACTCATAACTTTGGACCTAAAAGAGGCATACCTGCATGTCCCAATCAGACAATCTTGCAGAAGATACCTCAGATTCATAGCTGGCTAAATGCACTACCAATTCTCTGCACTGCGCTTTGGCTTATCTACTGTGCCCAGGGTCTTCACAAAATGCCTGGCACCAGTAATTGCATTTTTCAGACAAAGAGGAATTCAAATATATCCTTACTTGGACGACTGCCTTATTCAAGCAGAGAACAAAGACATTCTACTAAAGCATTTGGCGTTTGTAAAAAGATTACTAATTTGCCTAGGGTACACAGTAAACGAAAAGAAATCAAAAGTAGTACCCTCTCAAGAGATGATATTCCTGGGTGCAAGCTTAAATACAACTGCCCAGATGGCTTATCTCATGCCAGACAAACAAAGGCAACTGACTTCTTACTTCAAAATGTTGGCAACAAAGACCCAATTATCTGCAAGGGAAATCCTGCAGGCTTTGGGCTTCATGGCATCCTGCATTCTGCTAATTCCATATGCCAGACTGCATATGAGGAAACTATAGTGGTATCTAAAAAGTGTTTGGACTCAACATTGCCACAGCCTGGAAACATTAATTACCCTCATTTCCTGCCTGCAACAGGAGTTTCGATGGTGGGCACAGGCTTGTCTCCACAACAAGGGACAGCCATTCACTTTACCCACAGCCAGGCAGAAACTAATTACGGATGCATCAGATTATGCCTGGGGGGCCCACATGGCAGGAAAATGTATTCAGGGCACATGGACCGCAAGCCAGATGCATCTTCATATCAATCAAAAAGAGATGCTAGCTGTTCAGAATGCCCTAACAGCTTTCAAGGATCTACTTCATCCAGGACAACTACTGATAAGGACGGACAATACTACAGTCATGTGGTACATAAACAAGCAAGGAGGCACACATTCCTACCCCCTCTACAGACAAGCCATGACTTTGTGGGACACAGCATTGACTTATCATGTTCACCTGCAAGCACAATTCCTGCCAGGAAAAATAAATACTCTGGCAGACGAACTAAGCAGAAACCTCATGGATCCCCACGAGTGGAAACTGGATCCACAAGTCTTCAGCATGATAACGAGGAAATGGGGATGCCCTGACATAGATCTATTTGCCTCCCCTCACAACTACCAACTACAGAGATTCTGCACAAGGATTTATCACAAGCAAGCATGGAAAGTGGATGCCCTATCCTTCAGCTGGAAAAACCTAACAGTATATGCCTTTCCTCCACTGCCTCTCCTCCCCAAGGTACTCCTAAAGGTCAGACAAGAGAAGCCAAAAATGATACCGATTGCCCCAGACTGGCCACGCCAGCACTGGTACCCAATCTTAAAGAACTTGTCTCAAGGTCCAGCCTGGACATTGCCTCAAACATCTCACTTACTGACCCAACAAAACAATCAGATCCTGCACAGCCAACTCAGGACCTTAAATCTGGCAGCATGGCAGATAATGTAGCCATTCAGAACACTCCTCTTTCAAAAGCTGTAATGGATGTTATCTTGGAGGCCAGGAGGCCCAGTACCAGAAAATCTTATGCAGAAAAATGGAAGAGATTCTGTGCTTGGAACCAGGAACAAGGAATTGACACGTTTGTACCCAATATTCCTCAGATTTTACAATACTTAACTGAGATGCTGAACAAAGGCCTATCCTTTTCATCAATTAAGATTCATGCCTCTGCCATTTCAGCCCATTACAATACAGAACCACCTATCTTTTCTCACCCTTTAATAAGGCAGTACCTCAGAGGGGCCAAAAACATAAGACCTCCAAGGACAGCACCAGTACCTGCATGGGACCTCAATTATGTCTTGGAAAAACTCACACTGCCTCCTTTTGAGCCAGCCTCAACAGCTGATATAAAATTCTTATCCTGGAAAACAGCTCTGCTCCTAGCAATAACTTCTGCAAGACGAGTCTCGGAGTTACAGGCACTCATGGCTGTGGAACCTTTTATCATTTTCCATCCAGACGGGGTCTCTTTGAGGACGAACCCTACATTTATGCCGAAGGTGGTGCCCAGTGTGACCCTTAACCAAACCATTCACTTGCCTACCTTTTATCCAAACCCACAGAACAAGGGTGAGAGACTTCTGCATTCTTTGGACATTCACAGACAGCTACGCTTCTACTTGGACATAACTAAAGCTTCCAGAAAGGCTGAGCAACTTTTAGTGGCATATGCTGCAGGATCACAAGGAAAGGCTATCTCAAAACAGACTATTTAAAAATGGGTAGGCCATTGCATTTGTTTCTGCTACTCACAGCATGGCAAATCAGTGCCTAAGAGCATTAGGCCACATTCTGCCAGAGCAGCAGCCACTTCAGCAGCCTTCCTCAGAGGAGTACCAACCAAAGACATCTTAGAGGCTGCAACATGGAGTTCAGTGCACACTTTTACAAAGCACTACCACTTACCTCTGTACTCTAAATCCAGAGCAGGCTTTGCCACTGCAGTTCTGCAGGGCCTCATAGCCTCTCCTAATCCTATTCAGCCCAGCCACCCGTTCTCAGCTTTGGGATTCAACCCAAGACTAATGACTGCAACAGTGAAACACGATGAACATAGTACAGTTGTGTACCTACCATAAATGTAGATGTTCGAGTGTATTCACTGTTGCAGCCCAAGTTACCCTCCCACCATCCCCCTTTCATTTGCTGGGTCTTATCTGTACTTTTCTATTCTATACAACCTATGTGGTGTATTTGCTTGTAGATGAAGGAAATGTTTACTTTAGTGCATGCATGTTTATTGGCATAATCTATTTAGCCTACCCTTTTGGGAGCACCTGACATCTGGGGCAAGAAAAACTGAAGAAAATGGCGTCGGCTGCATGTTTTATACCCCTGGCATGCTGACGTCAGGGAAGAGGTGACAGCAACTGATGCCGGACCAGGACTTTGGAATTCAGGCCGACTGCGGGTAGTCTGCCAGCAGGATAACCCAAGAGTAATGACTGCAACAGTGAATACACTCGAACATCTACATTTATGGTAGGTACACAACTGTACTTTTCTTTTTGAAAAGTGTAGTAGAGGAGAGAGAGGTAAGTTCAGAAGGAAGTAGGTTCCAGCTTTTACCCACTGCATTAGAGAAGAGGGAATCACCTGTATTATTGTAGGGTTATGTATAGATACCAGTAGTTTGTTGGCTGAGCATAGATTTGTAAGATTGTTATATCGGCTGATAAGATTTGTGAGAATTGGTGTTTTACCTGGATAATAAAGGGTTTTATTGGTAATAATTAGTTGTTGAAATAAAATCTGATTGTGCAGTTCGAGCCAACCCAGTTGCTTCAGATTTTGGCAGTGGTGGGTTCTAAAGGGGGAGCCAGTAGCAAATTCGGCTATACTATTGTAGGAGATTGCAAGCTTGTTGAGGTTAGTTTTAGTTAGATTGGTGTATATAGGAGAGGCATAAAAGAGAGTAGAGATCAGGTCGGTGTGGGCAATAGTAGTTCTGGCTGAGGGAATAAGAAGGGTTTAATTTTGTAGGGGGAGCCTAGTTTACGGTTAACTGATTTTATTGTGGAGTTGATATAAGTATCATAGTTAAGGTTGTGATCAATAGTAACTCCTAAGAGTTTAGTAGAAGTGTCAGGAGATATGACTGTGCCGTTTTTGGATTTGATAGAGAATTAAAATTGGGTAGGTGGTGCTGCGGTAGCGTTGTCGCCTCACAGCAAGACGTTGTCGCGTTCGATTCTCAGCTAGAGCATCTTCTGTGTGGTGGCATGCGTGAATGGGCATGCCTTCGTTGAAGGTTGTGCATCAGGGCTGGTAACTTGGCATGTAAAAATCCATTACCAAACATTAGCGGATCGGAGTTCCGCTGTGGCGACCCCTAACTGGGATAAGTCAAAAGACAACATTTCTGTAGGAGTAAATATTAGTAGTTTAGTCTTTTTTAGGTTGAGGAGGAGACTGCATTGCAAAAAACATTCTTCTACAAGCTCAAAGACATTTTGGGTAAGGGACTGCAGTTCAGAAGGCCCTGTAGCTGAGGATATTAATGTGAAGTCATCAGTGTATTGTATAGTTACAGCTTGAGGGATACTAATAGATAGATCGTTTATAAAGTTGGAGAATAGAAGAGGGCCTAAAATAGATCCTTGGGGTACACCAAGGGTGACAGGAATAGGGGCAGATAGAGTGTTTTCCCAAAGCACTGCTTGTTGCCTGTTCTCTAAGTAGGACTTGAACCACTGTAGTGCTTGAGTATCTAGTGAGAGGGGCTTGAGAAGATTCAAGAGTAGTTAATGGTTAACCATGTCGAATGCTTTTGAAAGATCAATAAAGATAGCAGAGGACAGTGTGTAGTTGTTACAGTTTTTGTTGATGTGGTCAGAAAATGACAGGCGGGCAGTAGTGGTGCTATGGAAGGGTCGAAATTCATGCTGAGAGTTGGCTAGTAGGCCATTTAGGAGAAGGTGGTCTAGTAGTTGGTGGTGGATGCATTTTTCCATGATTTTAGCTATGGGTGGCAGTAGGGCAATAGGATGATAGTTGGAAAGTTCAGTTGAGTTGCCACCCTTATGTAAGGGGATAATGTGTGAGACTTTCCAATTAGATGGGATGGTACCTTTTTTATTGGTTCTGTTTATTAGGATCAAGATAGGATAAGCAATAACTTTGGCTGCTATTTAAATATACTTAGCAGGTAAGAGATCAGCTGAAGGGGTAGAGGGTTTAAGTTTTTGAAGGAGGGTACAGATGAGGGATGTAGGGATGGGTTGGAGTTGGAAAGTGGGTCGAGAGGTATAGGAGGATGGGGGTGAAGTAGAGGATACCGGAGGTAGTGAGTTAGCAAGTGACTGGATAGCTTCAGTAAAGAAGTTATTAAAGGAGTCAGCAATATGTTTGGGAGTGTCTTGGGTAATTCCGGATGGGGTAGGTGTCTTAGAGCAGCCTGGATGAAGGAGTCTATTGATTCCTGACCAAAATTTTTGAGGATGTTGTTGGTTGACATGTTGAAGTTGAAAGAAGAAGTTTTTTTGTCCAGTAGTATAGAAGTTTTAGTAGATTACACTTTTGTTAAAAAGCATTTGTTAGAATTGTTTAAGCTAACACCTGAAACGTACAGGAAAAGGTTTTGTGAGCATAGACGCAAGGCAGATGAAAGTGTGTGTGAATATGTTGCTGAACTGAGCACTTATTTCCATAGGTGGGTGAGTGGATGTCAGGTCACCACTTTTGAAGGGCTTGCAGACCTTTTGGTGAGGGAACAAGCCTTTGGCACTTTGTCTGAGGACATGAGGATCTGGTTAGCTGATAGACAATGTGCTACTTCAGATGAGTTGGGGAAGAAGGGAGACCTATACCTGGCAAGCAGGGCAGCCTTGCACAGGGTGGAGACCCCCAGTACTGCTCATGGGTCTAAAGTAACCCATGGTGGGCAGCACAGACTGTCCCAACAGAATCTGGCAGTAGCAGGGGAAGGCACAAGTCCAGGTACATGTCCAAGAGCTAGGGTTAAATGTTTTGAATGCAACCAGTGGGGCCATGTAGCATACAGGTGTCCACAGAGGCAAGGTGGGGAACAAAAGGTGAGTGAGCCAGTAAGTGGGAGAGACAAAATGCCAATAGTAGGTTGTCTTGAGACAACATGGGTACCAAACTACCATCTTGCAGGTGTCCTGATAGGGAAGGATTTGGATGAAGCAGTACCATGTGCTTATGCAGTTACACGCAGTAAGGCTAGGAGACAAGCATGTGGTTCTGATAGCCTGGGGGGAGACCCAGACAGACTGCATACTTGTGGCCAGAACTGGTGAGGTGGTTACTTCAGGGAGGGAGCTACTCTGTAGCAGTGAGACTGAAGGTGAGCCACAGCCGCTTGGGGGTAGTGATGGTCCCTTGGACAGAGTGACTGCAGAGGTAGAGGTGAATAGTAGTATCCAGGCTGACAGTGAGGCACCACTGTCAGAGGATGCCAGTCTTCCTGTGGAAGGGAGCTGGGAAGGATTATAAGGAGAGAGTTGAGACATGCTCAGCTCTCAGACCCTACACTACAAGGCCTGAGGCAGGTAGCTATGGAGGCACCTGATTCTCAAGGAAAGGGGGAATCTGTTTACTGGGACAAAGGGTTACTGTACAGAGAGTGGACTCCTGAGGGAGGGCTAGAAGGTGAGAGAGTACAGCAGTTGGTAGTGCCTAGAGTCTACCATCTGGCTCTTCTAGCCATAGCCCATGATATTCCCTTTGCAGGTCATATGGGCATAACACGTACAAAGAGGTGTATTATGCAGAACTTCTATTGGCCTGGAATTTCCCAGAGATGTAACAGGGTACTGCAGAACCTGTGAGCAGTGCCAAAAGGTAGGCAGGGCAGGAGACAAGGTGAGAGCTCCTTTGATAACCTTTGCCTGTGATTGAGGAGCCATTTCAGAGGGTAGCTATGGATATTGTGGGTCCTCTGAGTACCCCATGTTCCACAGGGAAAAAGTATATCTTAGTGGTAGTGAATTATGCTACATGATACCCTGATGCAGTGGCTTTGTCCTCCATTGAGGCAGAGAAGGTGGCAAATGCTTTGTTAGAGATTTTCAGCAGGGTAGGTTTCCCAAAAGAAATACTGACTGACAGAGGTTCCAATTTCATGTCATACCTGCTGGCTTGTGTGTGGAAGTCCTGTGGGGTGAAGCACATGAAGACAACCCCTACCATCCCCAGACTAATGGTCTTGTTGAGAGGTTAAACTCTACAATCAAGTCCATGCTACGGTCATTTGCAGATCTGTTTAAGAGGGAGCGGAACAAATATTTGCCCCATCTGTTGTTTGCTTACAGACAAGTTCCCTAGGAATCCACAGGTTTTTCACCCTTTGAGTTGCTGTATGGGCATTGGGTGAGGGGACATCTAGATGTAATTCAAGATGAGTGGGAAGGTGAGTGCGAGTCTCACAAGAAGTCTGTTGTGGCATACATCCTAAACCTCAAGACAAGGCTCATGGAACTCACAGGCTTGGCCCAGGAGAACCTGGCAGAAGCCCAACAACAGAAAAAGGTGTGGTATGACAAGAATGCTCGAGCTAAAGAGTATGCTGTGGGGCAGCAAGTAATGGTTCTCATTCCTGTCAGACACAACAAGCTGCAAGCAGCTTGGGAGGGACCCTATAAGGTGGTAAGAAAGGCAAGTGATGTTAATTACATGGTGGAACTGCTAGGCAGAAGGCAGGGGCACAAATTGTACCATGTTAACATGATGAAACCTTACCATGATAGGGAGGCCTTTGTGCTGAGCATTCGCAGTGGATTGCAGAAGGAGACTGAGGGAGATCTGGGGACTGATCTCCTCAGTGAGGCTCGGGCTGACACCTCAGTGGAAGGGGTAGCAGTGTCCCAGCAGTTATCTCCTACCCAGGTTCAAAAAATTTGAGCAGTGTTGCAAGAATTTGGGGACATGTTCACTGGGAAACCAGGGTGCACCCATTTGGGGCAGCACCAGGTGGATACAGGAACCCAAAGGCCTATTAGGCAGGCCCCTTGTAGAGTGCCTGAGAGAGTCAAACATACTCTGAAGGAGGAGGTACAGGAGATGTTGGAACTAGGGGTGATTCAAGAGTCCAACAGTCCCTGGGCCTCCCCAGTTGTGCTGGTGCCAAAGAAGGATATCAGCACCAGGTTCTGTGTGGACTACAGGAAATTAAATAGTCACACAGAGTCGGATGCGTACCGCATGCCTAGGACAGATGAGGCCCTAGAGCAGCTGGGTGGGGCTAAGTATCTTACAACCATTGATTTTACCAAGGGTTACTGGCAGGTGCCCTTGACTCCCAGTGCTAGAGAGAAGTCAGCCTTTGTGACTCCTTTTGGCTTGTATGAGTTCACAAAGATGCCCTTTGGGATGAAGAATTCCCCAGCAACTTTGCAGAGGCTGGTAGATCATATCCTAGCAGGAGCAGGAGGGTTTGCCCTTGCTTACCTAGATGTTATTACCATCTACAGCCATTCCTGGCCAGAGCACCATCAGCATGTCAGGGATGTGCTGGGCAGACTACAGAGGGCAGGGTTGACCATTAAGCCGAGCAAATGTCAGGTGGGTATGGCAGAGGTCTCCTACCTAGGACATAGAGTGGGGAGTGGTAAGATAAGGCCAGAACCTGCCAAAGTGGAAGCCATTCAGGCATGGCCTGCACCTGTTACTAAAAAGCAGGTGAGGGCATTCTTAGGGACAGCAGGGTACTACAGAAAGTTCGTCCCCAGTTAAAGTACCATAGCTGCTCCCCTCACAGACCTGACAAGGAAGAACTGGCCAGATAAGGTAGTGTGGACCCCAGCATGTAAGCAGGCATTCCAGACGCTTAAAGAAGCTTTGGGAGGACCCCCTGTGTTACCCAGTCCAGATTACAGCAAAGAATTTGCTGTGCAGGTGGATGCTTCGACAATGGGGTGGGGTCTGTACTTAGCCAGATTTCTTCAGAGGGACAAGAGCACCCAGCAGTTTATCTCAGTCATAGGCTCCAACCCAGGGAGGAATGCTTTGCAGCTGTAGAAAAATAATGTCTAGCCATAGTGTGGGCACTGCAGAAACTTCAGCCTTATCTGTATGGAAGGATATTCAGTGTTATGACAGATCACAACCCCCTAACATGGTTAAACAGAACAAGACAGCAAAATGCCAAGTTGCTAAGATGGAGCCTAGGGTTGCAAACATATGATATGTCAGTGCAGCACCGAAGTGGGATTAGCAATCCAAATGCAGATGGGCTCCCCAAGGCAGAGGACTGGGTAAAGTATACTCAGATAGACCTAACTCTATTAAGCAGTGTTTCTCAACGGTCACTTGAAAAACTAGCTTGAGTTCTCAGGGGGGGAGAAATGTGAAGTCTGCCAGCCTAGCTAGATAGAATTTTATAGATAATGATATAATTTGCAAATATTAATGTAAGACACAGGCTTGTTGTCTTAAATGGAAAAAAAACTGCTGTTAGATGTGGAACTGAAAAAAATTTAACAACAGTACACTCTGCTGGCAGAAAGCTGATCAAGTAAAGCATGTTGTGACCCTTTGATAAGACAAGGAGGTGTTAAGAATGTAAATGTAGTTTCTGTTAGCCTGGGAACCTAGGGGAGTGTGAAGAATGATGTCCCCTGGAACCAGGAATGTGATTTTAAAAACAGAGAGAATCAGAGACCATTAAGTATTTTTGTCTTGACCATCTAACTCACAGCACTGTCATAGGTTCATAGGTTTATACTAGGCTATCTGCCCTAGGGCATTTATAAGCCTAGCTAGAGTATGTTTGGCTTTCGCCACTCATTTTAAATTAATTTTGCTATGCCCTTTTTCGAGGTTAGTATACTGTGCCTCTGTCTAACAGTGACACAGAAGTGATACCCGGGGTAAACCTACAATCGCCCATCCACTCATCAAGATTCCTCTTGAAGAGAGTCAATGAGGGACTCTGCCTAACCTGGACTGGGATTTTATTCTAGAGTGAAGGGAGCCTCTGGGTTATGAATCTGTCCCTCCAGCATGTCCTATTTATTTCAGAGCTGAGGTTCAAGTCTCTCGAGCGCGTAGCTCGATGGGATTTGGATTTTTTGAGGTGCAGCATGTCCCTTAATTCCGGGTTGGACATGGCTTTATACATCAGGCACAGATCGCCTCTGAGCAGGCGGTATTCCACTGAGTAGAGCTGGAGTTTCTTTAACCGGGCAGCATATGGCATCTGTTTGAGCCCTTTGATCCTCTTTGTGAGGTACTTTTGGGGTCTTTCCAGTTGCTGCAGGTGTTTGGTAAGGTACATCCAAAAAGGGGCATTGTACTCGATTATGGGCCTGACGAGGGGTGAGGAAAGAGGCACGATGACCTCCCCTGATCTAGATGTGAATCCCTTCATGATTAGGTGGGCTATATAAAATGTTTTTTCTAACCACTTTGGCCAAGTGGTTGTCAAATGAAAGTTTGCTATCACCTTGGGTCTCCAGGTCCCTAATTACTTCTTCTGTACTTAATGGATTACCACCTATGTGGTAATTTGTGGGCAATTTGTTTTTGCCAAAGGGGATGACTATACACTTTTTGGCGTTTAGCTTGAGGCCATGGCTCTGGCACCAGTTGTCTGTTTCTATGAGGCCCTTTTGGAGGATGCTTGTGTCGGCTGGAGAGTCGATTATGGCGCCCAGTTTGCAGTCATCTGCGAACTTGGTCAGCCACGGTCCTTCCGTGTTGGCCTGTACCTCTGAGAAATATATACCGAACAAGAGAGGTCCCAGGACTGAGCCTTGTGGGACTCCACTTGTAACTGGCTTGGAGTCTGACATGGCTCCAGCAATTCTAACCATGTGGGTTCTGTCCTTGAGCCAGTTTGCAACCCATCTAGTGACACAGGGGTTTATATTTAAGCTGGTGAGCTTATCTATAATGCCCGAGTGGGGTATTGTATCGAAGGCTTTTGCAAGGTCCATGTAGGCTGTGTGGACCACCTTCCCTTCGTCAATGGCCTTGGTGACGGTTTCAAAGAAGTCGACCAGGTTTAAGAGGCAGGATCTGCCCTTAACAAAGCTGAACTGGGTAGGATCCAGTGTCTGTGGGTCCCCAATATCTTTATTTATGAGGTCCATGATGATCCTTTCCATAGCTTTGCAGACCAAGCTAGTCAGGCTTATGGGGCGATAGTTTCCAGGGTCCGTTGAGGCACCACATTTGTGGAGAGGGACCACTGTTGCTGTACGCCACTCTTTGGGTACATATCCTGTAGTAAGGCTGAGATTGAACATTAGTTTTATGTTTGGGTTTAGCTCTTCTTGGAGTTCATGTAGGACGCAGCCCGGGACACCGTCTGGTCCCATTGATGCTGTGTTTTTTGCTTTGGAGAGGGCAGCTCTTAACTGAGCATCTGAGATGTCAGGGGGGCAGCACTCTGCTGGGATAGATAGTTGCCCTTTTGGTGGGGAGGGGGGGAGAAGTTTGTGCTGAACCTGTCAGCTAGGATGTTGGCAATGTCTGTGGGTTCGGTGTATTTTTTGTCATTTTGGACTAATTCTGAGCATATCTGGGAATTCCCACCCAGGTTCCTAACATAACTAAAGAAAGCCGTGTGATTATACTTAGTGTCCTGTGCAAATTTTTCTCTCAAAGCTGGCCTTAGACGATTTTATGAGTGCCCGTAGTTTTTTTGCTAATACTGATCAGAGATGCCTTCCCTTTTTGGGATTTTGCTCTATCATGTAGTAGCTTCCTCCTTGTATTGTATAGTTTGTTTATGGCTGGGGTCCACCAGACAGGACGTCTGCCTTTGGAGGATTGGGTCTTGGTTTTATTTGGGATTGCATGATCCATGCATTCCTGAAGGTGTTCATAGAATGCATTTATAAAGGATTCTGCGGTCTGGGCCGTATTTTACACAGGCCCGGGGGCTTTGAAGGATGGGAGGATGGCATAATGGTTAAGGCATTTGCCTTACAAAACACAAGTTGCAGGGTTTGATTCTCACATGAGGTAATTGGCTAGGCTTAAAATGGCCCACAAGGGCAGTTAGCCTAGTACTAACCTATGAACCTATGAACCTATGAACCTCGGTTTTGAGGAGTGTGAAATTTGCTTTAGAGAAGATTTTCACTGTGGTTTTCTGGGCAGGGGGTGGGGGTCGGGATGTGACTATCCAATTGGATTAGTTTATGGTCTGATCTTACCAGTGAGGGATACACTTTTGGTCTGGAGCATAGAGTCCCCATGTTGGTGATGATCAGGTCCAGTATGTTTTCCCCTCTTATGGGAGTGGTAACAAGTTGTTCCATAGCATTTGAGTTTATGAATTCTAGGAACCTTTGGGCTAGGGTGTTGGAGCTAGAGTAATGCTCCCAGTCTATGTTTGGGTAGTTGAAGTCACCCAATATAATGGTGTTTGGAGAGACCTTCATATTTTCCAGTGTTCTCAGGAAGGCCGAGTGGTGTTCCTGGGTTTGGGAGGGTGGTCTGTAGCAGGCTATAAACTGGAAGGCAGTTTTACCCACTGTTAGTTGCACATGGATAGTCTCTGATGCTTCGTGCTGTGCCACCAATCTGGAGGTGTGGGTATCTTTGATGAATATTGATACTCCCCCTCCTTTTGTAGTTTGGTCCAAGTTTTGGGAACGAAAAGCAAGGTATGAGGTATAACCTGGTAGTGCTGGGGTGCTCTCGGGAGCCCTGAACCAGGTTTCTGTTACTGCACAGATATCGATGTTCTCCATGCTAAGGAGAGTTTTGAGTGCATGCATCTTGAGGTTTAGACTTCTGGCGTTGAGTAGCATTACTTTTAGTTTTTTATCCCTTGTGATATCTATGGAGGTGGGTTTGTCTTTTGAGCCTTGCCTAAAAAGGCACTATGGGGGTAGCAAGAGCCTTTGCCAATATCCAAAAGCCCAGGGGTGACAGGTGCAAGCCGTCCTTAGCGAAGCATAGTGGCTTGTCGAGCATATCATCCCAGGCTGATAGGCATTGGATCCCCTTTGAATGACACCAATACTTAAGCCAATTGTTGAAATTGATCATCTTGTCTTCATATTGTGGCATCATTCTTGGTGAGGGTAAGATGCTACTCAAGGTCAGGGTCATACCGGCCTGGGCTACATGCTCAGAGAGCTCCTCTATGTCTCTTTTCATGTAGTCCAGGGAAGTACGTCTCAGGTCATTCACACTAGCATGGACAATGACTGAGTCATATTTGTACTTGCCTTGGAGTGACCTGAGTGCTTGTGTTATGTGGCGGATCCTAGCGCCAGACAGGCTGCTCACCGTGACCTTCTCCTTGTTGAGCCTGGTGAGCGGGACGTCAGTGTGCCTGATGATAGAGTCACCTATTACAAGTGTATCAGGTGTGTTGTTTAGCCTTAAGGGCTGTGACTGTTCGGCACACTGGCTTTGTGAGATATGTGTTGCACGTGTTTTGTTTTGGGGTAACGGTTGCTTGGGTGTCTGCTTTGGAGGTCTCTGCTGCTTAGGCATATCTTTATTTAGAGCCTCTGAGTATGTTTTTGTGTGATTATGTATTTGGTTTGCTGTCGTGGTAGGTCTATGTGAGACTGGAATTGTAGTGAGTGTGGTTTCCTTCTCCTCCTGACTGGTTATTCCAGTACTGAGTTGAGAGAGCTTAGCCTCCAGTTTGGCTATATGGTTGCATCTCTCACATGTGTTGGAATTTGTTGGGAGGAGGAGAGGGTTGTCTGTGTACATGAGGCAGTTGTAACATTGCCTCAAGATTCCCAGATTCACCAGCTGGACCGGAGAGGAGATTGAAACTGACCTTTGGACATGCTAGAATAGTACTGGGAATTCCTTTATAATTGAAAACAAGGGCCAATGGGGAACAAAGTACTCAAGAGTAGTTTGTGAGGGTGTAGTGCTTTTAAATTTTTAGTGCTGACTTATATAATTGCTTAGTGAGCAAGTGCCAAGTAACTTAAGTGCAATGTGTTACAGGTAACTTAAATGCAAAAACGACAGACAGTAACTTTCTTTCAAGTGAAACAAGGAAATAAGTACAGTAAGCAATGCAGATATCACTAGGGATCCACAGAAGTGCTGAAAAGCCACCTTTTAGGTGGAATTAGCGTTCCAGGGAAATAACAAGCAAAACAAACAACAAGCATACAAACAAAGCTAGATCCAGCAGGCCTGGATCTAGTCTATGCTACAGCAAACAAGGTGCACCAATTTCAGTATGAAACAATTCAAATATGCAGGCACTATAAACCTTTAACCAGAAATTCCCAGCTCAGAAAGACAGAGTCCAGCCTCTCCTCCCACAAGAGTGGAGACCACGAACCTTCTTAATGTAAAATAACTGGCCTGAAGCCCAAGTGCTTAAACCAGAACTAATACACTTTTAGAATAACAGACTCTGAGCTCTCAATCAGCAGTTCCCAACTTAGAAGGATGTAAGCTACCTGTCCTGCCACCACAGTGCATGCCACAAACCTTCCTAATGTAAAACAACTGGTCTGAAGCCCAAGTGCTTAATCCAAAAGACTTAGAATGATAGTTTATCTTAGACTTGTGTTTTCTCTTAGAAATAGCTAGAAACTAGAAAGATTAGACTAAGTGTTTTTCTGTGATGTCAGAACTGTACTACTGAATTATTTTAAGTATTTCTCTGTGATCTCTGAACTCTTGACTAGCACTGTGTAGTAAGAAGTATTGTCTCATGTTTTTATTATTTATTATTAAATATTTAAAATCGTTTCAACTGTGGCTGTTTTATGTAGAGATAATTTAAACTCTAGAGTACATTGCATATTTATAGTGATTACTGTACCAAGTCACTCTAATAAGCCTTGACTGTTTAGTGATACTACCAATTGGATAATAATATTGCACAGTAATAATTGGACACCTTTTTATGGACCTTTGAGTAGCTGATAAATATTTGCTGGGTGGTGGCAGTGATTCTACCTCATAGTCTGGGTAAAAGGGGCACAGCTGGAAAACCTGTGCCAGCCTTCCTCAGGTGTGTCTGTGTGGTTGTATAAACTCTTATCTCAAAGTGTGTGTGTGTCAGCTACTTGGGCAGGGACACAAAGCACTGGCTGGACAGAGAGGGTGCTGGTGATTTTAGCTTGCCCAGCTGGCTCAGATCTGGACTGTATAGCTGTGTCAGTGGGGAGTCTTATTGGGGACCTGGGGTGCAAGGGAGCAACCAGCCATGGACCGACTGTGATCTCTGTGTGCTTTTAAGGGAAATTGCACTTTACTGTGTGTTTTGGTTGCCCTTTACTCCTATATGAGATGCCCCTCACTGGTTTTAGTGGTGAGGATTGAGCTGCTTGATTGCTGGGCCAGGGCACAGGCATCACACAACTTACAAAAACTTTATATGAAAAAGCAGACAAATCTATACTAAAAATCTAATTAAAAAGCTCTGCCCCCTCAGTTTAATCAGCCTTAAATGCATTATATTAGTAACATTAAAGATTAAAAAATAATAATACATAAGAAACATTGAGGAAGTTAGACAAAATACTTAAGAAAATAGATTAAAATGCATAAAAGGTAAGGAAGAGATCTGTGCTTGCAGATAATAAATGAACCTTTTAACTAAAAATTACAATCTTGTGAGAGCTCTCATTTTTAGTAAGCAAGCTATGGATAAGGAGTCATTTAAGCCAGGTGGTTTATTGGCATTAGTTCTAGACTGCCATTCAAGTTCCTTGTATTCTAACATGATTTTCCAAGGCCCACCTCTTGGATCACATTCTCCAACCTCTAATATAAAAAATAATTTGAAGCAAGGGCCTGAGTTAACACTAATGTATTTCCAGAGGGCATTATTAAGATTGTGATTTTTAATGTCTCTCATATGTTCATATATTCTGTCTCTAAATACTCTTTCTGTTTTTTCCTATGTAGAAAGAGTTCCACTATTGACATACAACAAAGTAAACTACTCTTTTAGTGTCACATGAGCACCTGTTGGGACAAAAAGTCTTACCGTAACACATCAGGTAAATACTCATGGCTTCAAGTATGTGTGGGCACTGTGATCACCTACCATACTCAAACATTTTACCATTACCTTGCATTATGGACCTGAGGAAACCTTTTTCAACAAAATCCTTAAAATTACGGTCCCTTCTAAAAGTGAACTTAGGGAACATCCCTATCCTGTCTTTGTCTAAATTACAGACATCAGTTTCCAGTTGTTGATAATGATGTCTCTAATAGCCTCTGCATCACCATTATATGTGAGGGTACAACTCTTATTATAACCATGCCCACCTAGAACCTTAGTGGCCGAATTTCGTCTGAGCCTAATAAAGGTTTATAGAAGCCACTTCTTTTTGTTACTACTTCGCAAAAAATTCCCTCAAGAAATTCCCTGGGCACACCACTAGTAATTGGCCTCTTACTGGGTCTGGATTCACTCACTGTAACAATGTGTCCTGTCCATGAGCCAACTGGCTATTTATCTGGTGACACAGGGATTTATGCCAAAGTTTGTAAGTTTATTTATAATACCTGAGTGGGGAATTCCGTCAAATGCCTTGGCCACGGTATATACTGTTTTACCAGATTCGGTAGACATGACCTGCACTTGACAATGCCGAACTGGGTCACGTCTAGTGTTTGGAGGTTTTCTATATCGTTATTTATCAGGTCCATGATCATTCTTTCCATGGCCTTACATATAATACTAGTCAAACTTATGGGTCTGTAATTTCCCAGGTCAGTAGATGGCCACTTTATTCAGAGGGATGACTGTTGCTGTCTTCCACTCTACCGGGACAAAGCTAGTCCATAGAGATCCTAATGGGCCTGAATAGTCCTGATTTAAGCTCTTTAAGAGGCAACCTGGTATATCATCATGCTCCAATGAAGCCATGTTTTCACCTTTAGAGAGTGCAGTGACAGCTTGTTCTTTAGTGATAATTGGCAGTGGAGTAGTGGAGGGTTTTTCTTGGAGAGAAATGGGTGGTGATGGGGAGGTGAAATTTGAGCTGAATTTGTTGGCCAGCAGATTTGCCATATCTTCTGGCTGAGTATAGGTGATGTTGTTTACAACAAATTCCGCACGTTGTTGATGTTGCCCTTAAGATTGCGGACGTAGCAGAAAAATGCCTTATGGTTATCCTTAGCTTTGGAGGCTATTTTTACCTCAAAGTCTGCTTTCGGAGACTTCACTAGTTTACTGATTTGCTTGATAAGACTAATGAGGGAATTTTTACTCTGTTGTGTACTTCTCAACAGTATTTTCTTTCTTTTGTTATACAACGTATACATATCAGGAGTCCACCAGGGTGGCTTGTTTTTGTGGTTTGATTTGGGTTTATGTTTGATCTGGTACTGCTGTTTTTATGCAGTTGTTTATATGGTCATACATGGCTTTCGTATATGCCTCTTTATAGGTTTCTGTGTTTTCTGGATTTGGGGAGCTTGGAAACTATCTGTGCCATTATTTAATAGGGAGTAATTTACCTTAGAGACATTCTTAAAGTTTTTGGGATTAAGTTATTTCAAGGGAGACTGCTTTGTGATCTGATCTTACTAGTGAGGACATCACACTGGGGGGGGGGGGGGTAGTGCTATCCCATATTTGTGAGCACCATATCCAAATCTAGGATATTTGTTTCCCTAGTGGGAGTGCAGACTAGCTACTCCAGAGCATTTCAATTTACAAAATCAAGAATTTTTGGGCCTGCATGTTAGGGTCAGGTACGCCTCCCTATTATTGCAGGGGTAGTTAAAATCACCATTGAGTATGGTATTGGGCTGAATGGTGTGAGTGACTCTAGTAACTTCAAGTATGATGTATGGGTTTCCTGATTCATGGTGGGGGACCTATAGCTAGCAAGAATATGGTAATGAATTTTTCCCATGGTAGGTTGGACATGGAGTAGATCAAGCATGTCATGTTGTTTGACCAGCCTTGAGGTGTGCGTATCCTTTATGTAGATAGATACACCTCTGCCTTTTGCACTTTTATGTTCAGTGGGTAGTCAGAATGGATGAAAGGTGTTTTAGCCATGCACTGCTGGTGTGCTTTTCATGGCTTTGAACCATGTCACAGTGACTGCACAGATGTCACCATTCTACAGGGTGAGGAGAGCTACTAGGGAGAGCAGTTTCTTGTTGAAATCCTAGAATTGAGCAATAAAACCTTCACCTTGTCCTGAGTAGCTTTTGTTATGTTGGAAGGTTTGTCTGTTTGGCAATGCCTAAAAAAGGCACTGAAAGGGTGGTTAGTGTTTTGGCCAATATCAGAAAATCTAGAGCAAATCAGGTGAAGACCATCCCTGACAAAACAGCATGGCCTGTTAACCATGTCCTCACAGGCTGACAAGTATTGGACCCCCTTAGAATGACATCAGTATCTAAGCCAATTGTTAAAGTCGATCATTTTCTGCTGGCATTGTGGCATTATCCTTGGAGATGGTAGAATGCTACTCAATGCTAGGGTCATAGCTGCCTGCCACACATATTCTGAGAGCTCAATCACATCTCTCTTCGTATAGTCCAAGGAGGTATATCTCAGGTCATTTATGCCCACATAGACTATGACCGAATCATACTGGTACTTAGGGGTAAGTGACCTGAGTGCTTGCATGATTTGGCAGATCCTGGCCCCTGATAGGAAACTAACTGTAATCTTCTCCTTATCCAGCCTGGTAGAGGTATATCAGTGTGTCTCCTCAATGGAGTCTCCTGTGACCAGAATATTGGGCTGTGGACTTAGTAGTTGAGACAGAATGAGATGTAGCTTTATGTGTTGTAATGGGAATTGTTTTGTTTGTATGCATGCAGTTTCTCATGACTGTGCCTGAGGCCTTTGAAGTTTAGATAAGTTACATGTGATTACCTCCTCATATGTGGGTCTATGTGTGTGGTCCTTTGTGGGTGCGGTAAGTGATGTGTGTGAGCCACTATCAACCTGTTTGTTGCTTTTTTGTCTGTATATGAGAGTCTAGCCTCTAGTGCCAGTGTGTAACTACATATGTTGTAGTTGTCTGTTCAAGAATTAAGTGGTTGTCAGGGTACACACATCAGTTGTTACATTTCCTCAGGATGCCCATCTCCACCAAACTGGATATAGAGATAGCAGGAAAGTGCCCATGCATGGTGGCAGGTTTTAATGTAAACCTGCAAGGGATATGAGTGGAGGGTGTTTGTAACTGGACAAGGGAAGGATGCTTACTTGGTATAGTCTGCAGCTAACCTAGATAGCAATGCTACCCAGAACCCAAATCAGAAGCATGCTGAGCAGTGATAATCCTGGGTGCTATAATAAGGTAAGGTAAACCTAGTCCTAACTAAATGTGTAAATGCTGTTCACTGCACAAATTAGATGCCCTGTGAGTAACACGAGACTGAGGTTAAATTCCAAAGTGTTTTTTTTAATAGAGAAATTTCAACTTCTGGTGATTTTGTATATACAAGTCACCAGTAACTACCCCTGAGAGAAAAGCAGATTTGCCCAAATGCAAGGCTTATATACAATCAGAAAAAAAAAGTTTTACATTAACTATACCCTAAGGCCAATCAGGTAAGCACACAATGAGCTTTCCACCAGCAGTTCCCTGCTCATATAGGTGACATTAGCCCTCTCCTGCCACAGGAGTGCAAACTTTGACTATCTTAAAGGAGTACTGCACCCACAGACTCAAAAAACATGTTTAAAACATCATGGCATGGTGTTTCCTACACTTTAACAGCACTCTGGGATTATTTACAGGATTTTAAATATTTTTATGTGTAATTCCAGACTCTGACCACCTGGAGGCTGGCATATTGACGTGGTTTGGATAAATCAGGTTGCCATTCAGTATCCCAGAAATCATTGTTTAGCTCAAAAATGTTACATCATGCAGGCCTCCGTTTGCCTAAAGTTCCTGTCATTTCATAGATGCTGCATGCGTACAAAGTACTGAGTAAAATAGAAAAGTGTAAGTAACATTCCCTGCTGCTGAATGACTACTTAAAACAGAAACAGTGCAAATGCCACAGAACACATTCAAAGTGCTGTTTACTGCTGCCTTTTTTTCTAATTTAGTTTAAATGGCACTAATTTGTGAGACAATGAATTCCAGTCCATTTACTTTTCCCCTCCCCCATAACACTTAGCTTCCCTAGCTGTCAAAGTCCTGAGGGTAAATTGACCTGGTAATTCCATTGTTTGGCAGATCTCAGCAGGGTGATTGACTCATGTAATTTAATCTTTGCTCTAGCATTGCCTTTGTAAGAGGGAACATTTTTTTGTTGCACTGACTTGACTGCATTCACATCCAGTAAGGGCTTGTACCAAGGAGCTAAAGAATAAAACATTTATACTATTAACCAGTTTAGATCTTTATTAATTTAAGTGTTAAGGTATCACTTCATGCTTCCACCTTGTTAAAAATTGAGATTTACATGTACAAAGTGTGTTGGTATGCAGTGTTTGCCTTCATATGTTTTTACTCCACTGGTTGGTTTGCAAAAAAAAACCTTTTGCAGTGTCCCTGGATTTGTCTTTGTACATACAAACCACATTGCTATATTTTCCCCTTCCTTTTTCTTGTGTCCAGAAGACACTTATAACGAAGTAAAATTTTTATTGATATTTTTTTTAAATAAAGGACACCAAGGTTAATTTACCTTGAATCAGATAATGGATGCCACTGCAAAGAATCACTGTTGAAATATTTGTGCATGGACAAAATCTCTTACTAAATCTATTTGCCAGCCTCCAGTCCAATTGGTGCTATGGCTTTAATGTACTGGTGTGTTTGCTCATGCCTTCCAAATATCTCCACCATTACATACCAGTTTTGCAGTGTAGTAACCACCCGACATGCCCATACACCTTTAGCCATCAATATGCAGCTACTCCTGTTCATATGAGTATGTGAATTCATTTTCAGACTTAAGGTGTGGAAGCTGCACTGAATAATTCTAGGTGCTTGTTCAGGTTTCACATGGTGCTTGCTTAGAGCTACTCTCATGCTAAGCCACTATGAATTGTTGCACTGCCACCTCTGATACCAGGGTAATGTTTTAATCTTTCTATTCCTGCACTGCACACTAGCAGTATCTGGTGCAAATACAACAGAGAAGTATGCAAGCGATACACCACCTAAGCATAATTTGCCATGCAGAATGTACAAGTATGCATACCAAATTTCTGTGTTTCCAAACATCGGTGTTATTACACTACTACTGAATAAAATGAACATATTGAAATGTAACATGACCTGTTACCAGATGTAATTAAGATTTTTTCTTGTATAAACAAATTTCCATGATTCTCTGGCTGTTTGGTTTGATTCACTTTACTGGCTACCTGTAGAAGTTTGCTCTTTCTTAGCAAGTTGCAGTAAATATTTTGTTATCCGGTTGTTTATCTGGTTAGTTTGACGGGGCACACTATGAATGTTTCCAGTGGCATCCCGGGGTAAAAGCTCAAAATGGTGCCATCTCAATGGCCTGACCTTGTACTGTAGTCCCTTAACTGCTCCCTTGCATATCTTGCATAAGGCAGATCTGAATTATCCATTGCAATGTCCAATTCAGTGTTTCATCTACAGATTGTGTGCCTACTGCCTTTGACGAATGCATTGCCTAGGTTACAGTAAAAAAATAACATTGCAATAGGGAATGGATGGCAAACCAAAGAAACTAAGACAGTCATGACTACAGCACCCAACAGTAGAGTACAACTTACACTTACGATTTCCTATCCATCTACAGGTTGCGGCAGTAGAACCCACAGCCATATGCATAAAAAGCAAATATACTCACCGATGTGCTGCTACCACTGCTTTCAAGTGCTGTAGTACAATCACTGATGACCATATGCTAAACAAAACAATTACACATTGAAAACAGATTTCACATCAATACAGTGACAAAAATAATGGCAATGCAAATACAATCAGAAGGAATTCAGAAGAAACTGCACAACCTACAAGCTCTGTAGAGAATACAGAAACATTGAATTTGTGACATTACAGAGACATGGTTTAAAGCCACAGAATGTACTCTGTCAGTGCAAGGCTAAATTGCCTTGCACACATGCAGACCATGAGGCACAAGAGAATGGGACATAAGGTGGAAATGTGTCTCGGTCTTGATTAGCAGCAAGTATTCTTCAACATTTTTCAATCCGGATGGCACCCAGGCATTTACCCACATGCAAATAACTGGAGAGTGTCCCTTACCATATCTGAGCAAGCTACAGGTCATCATCTGTGGCACAAGAAATCACAGCTCAATGTAGGAATGAAAAAAAAAAAATCTAGATCCCTCAGAACTACAAGGGCGGGAGACTTAAACCTTGACACGGTTATTAATAGAACGTGCTGGAGGGACAGATTCATCACCCAGAGACTTCCTATGCTGTGGAACAAAATCCCGGTACATGTGAGGCAGAGCACCTCACTGGCCTTGTTCAAGAGAAATCTTGACCAATGGATGGGAGATCGCAGATATAACCCAGGGATTACCTCAGTGTCACTGCTAGACAGAGGCACAACAAAAAAATGGGCATAGTATCCCTCAAAATAAAGGGGTGGCAAAAGCCACAAAACTCTGGGCTAGGCTTATAAATGCCCTTGGGCAGATAGCCTAGTATGAACCTATGAACCTATAATGCTGATTATCATCTGCTGTTAAAATCAAGTAAAAACACTAACACACTATGCAAAAACTCAGAATACGTTTTGCAAGGATCTGCCAATGCACACATGATAATATGCTGATTATTAGTCAGAGAAAATCAAATGTAATGTTCTTTGGCACCCCATAATAGCTTGCTAAAACTCTGAACCTGACAATAACTGACAGATCAGGCAATATGCTGCCTGTAGTAACAGAGCAAAAAATATCCAGGATCACATTAGACCCTACGCTCTTATTAACAGACCATACAGATAATATTAGCGGAACCTTAAATAACTAAATTTATGCTACAAGCTCTCATACCTTCTCGCCTCCAACATGTGCACAACCAAAGCTATAAATATACTTATCCCAAACACTGAGCATGGGCTCCCTTTAATAGCTCTTCACTCTACCACAAATACAAATAACACTTGTACTGTTACTTTTACAAAAATCTGTAGATTTGAATGACTTGCAGAATCAAATATGCATCTTTGCTATTTCCTCCAATGCTTCAAGTAGCTACCCATCAATGAAAGAACAACCTTTCTACTTGGTTCAAAGATATAGAAATTATTAAAATGGGACTTTGTCTACCTCTAAAATCCAACCTACATATTCACCAGACTCTTATCTGAGTGACAGTCAGGACAATGGCTTAATACTTATCAGACCATGTTTCAAGACAACCACAGGAAAACATGCATTCTCAAAGCTGGATTCAGCAGGCTGGTATAATCTCCCAGGAGTAGCTAGGGAGCAAAGCAATCTGGAAGCGTTCAAAACTAAATTAATAGAACTGCTGTGGGATACCAGATGCCTGTGCTATTGTGACAATGGCTGGTCAGTTCTTGATGTTGGAGTGAATGGCTAGCCATTGCATACCATGCCTATGCCAAAACACACCTGCACTATGACTGTAGCATTGATATATGTATGGTAAATAAAGCCATCCTGAGGGAAAGCACTTTGGATGGCATTATCATTATGTTGAATGGTGCTACTGTTTTTAGTAAAATGGATGTGAAGGCAGGTTACTACCAAATGGAGGTGAATCCTAAGAACAGAATAACAAATACATTTTTAATCACAAAGGTCTTAGAAGATACAGGAGTTTAATTTGGGTTGTAGGATCGGTTGCAGAAATTTTCAGATGTATAATATATTTTATCCCAGGCATTCTGAATGTTAACATTTTCTTTGATGATGCAGCCAGTGGCAAAACACAGAAACAATGATTCTATAAGCCAAGTTTTACAAATATGCAAATAATTTTGACATTAAACTGAAATGCAGATTTAATACATAATTTCTTGAGTTTTATGCTAATATATGTTCAAGGAAGGAAGGGTCACCAAATCTAAATAAAGTTAAGGCAATATACAACATGTCACCATACTGAAACGCAAAAGTAGTAAGATGTTTCCCAGGCATGGTAAATTACAATCCATTGTATGGGTAGCTCTTTAAATGATAACTGCCTTTCTAAGGGTTTTAAGATTAGTAATTTAAAGTGTTAGTATGCCGCGGTGGTACGGCAGTAGCGTTGTTACCTCACAGCAAGAGGTTCTCCCGTTCGATTCTCGGCTTGGCTTGGGTGTGCCTTCTGTGTGGAGTCTGCATGTCCTCCCTGCAGTTGGGTAGCATTCAAAAGACATGCGTGCATAAATGGGCGTGCCTTCATTGAAGGTTGGGCGTCGAGCTGGCACCTCGGCGTTTCATAAAAATCTACTGCCAGTCATTAGCGGACCGGAGTTCCGCTGTGGTGGCCCCTTACCGGGAAAAGCTGAAAGACAAACAACACGTAAATAAAAAGTGTTAATATGGTGCGTTTTATTTTTTATGAACTGGAGTTTCTTACTTTACTGATCGCTCTCTCATACACACACGCAGGCACTTCAAAAGTCATACACACACTCTCCATGCATTCCTTTACTGATCGCTCTCTCATACACACACGCAGGCACTTTTACATTCATACACACACACTGTCCATGCATTGCTTTACTGTTCGCTCTCTCACACACACGCCGGCACTTTTACATTCATACACACACTCTCCATGCATTCCCTTACTGTTTGGTCTGTCATACACACACACAGGCACTCCTACATTCATACACACACACTCTTCATTCCCTCCCCACGCACTTGCAATCACTGCCCAAACAACACAAGAATCAAACCCACTACCCTTATGTCTGCAGAGAGACATATTTTAGATTAAAAAAAATTGTAGGTGGCAAATAACCAATGGGAGAAGCACAGCAACATAATTGAGTGTTTTTTGGTGTGAGCATGCAATTACGATCTAACAAGCCATTACTTTACACTTGCTAAGCTGTTTAGCGAGTATAAAATAAGAAAAAAAAAGTAAACAGCTAAGCGAGTGTAAAATAATGGCTTGGAAGTTCGTAATCGCACAGTCATGCACACAGAAAACTTCAGACATCACAGGGCCATAAAGAAAAACGGTTGCTATTGGCAACCAAGACCACATGGAACAGCTGGCAAAGGAATGCCACAGGAAAGGAAATTACATAAAAAAAAAGAAGTACAGGGCATTAAAGGAGTAAAACAGTGCCAATTTGCAGATTGAAGTGGGACTAATGCATCAGACAACAGACAGCAATTTTTTTCATTACACCTTCTCACTGAACAGATTACAAGACGGCACAACCACTACCCATATTGAACAGGAAATCTTTAAGGTAGTCAGTGGTACTGCTCTTTAGGAAAGTTAGAGAAAATAACTTCGGAAAGAAGACAACTTTATAGTAATAATTGCCACTGGCAACTAACACCACGCGGAACAGCTGGAATGCTGCAGCAAAGGCAAATAAATATAAAAAAGTACAGTACTAAAGCACCACAGTTCAATACCAAGTGCATACATGTATCCACAACAGTTGTTTGGTCAGCAGGACCCAAACAAGCAATGTTTAAACATTTTTGGATGCACGTGTGAACTTATGCAGCACAGCGACCGAAAAGCCAGGAGAAATGAAGATGCCACATTAAAGAGATACTGATACTTTGCTGTCAAACAATGTATTTCTACAAAAAATATCATACTCACCAGTATAAATCCACGAGGGAAGCTGATGCAGAAAGAGACTCACACAAGGTTCCAATAGGGAAATACAGCGTACTGGAAACACAATGCTAAAAAGAAGTACCCTACCTCCTGCACTTGTATTTGAGCACTCAGGCTGGGGGAAGGACAAGGGAGGCATGACATCACAGAATGGGTGGGTCTTATTATTTTAGTTAGAATCAGATGACGGCTGTGGTGATGTCACTTTGGGGGAGAGAACTGATTAAAAAAAAAAAAAAAAAAAAAAGTACCTGCACTGCCTGGCCTCGATGATGTCAGTAATTGGGTGACTCCAGCAAGCTTTGTTCAAAAGTGAGAGAATCATTTTGTAAGTGAAACCATCACAGTATGAGAAGGTAGGCTTCTGTTACAGAAGTAGGGGGAATTATAAAAATTGTAAATGCTTTATTGTTATTGCTTTACAGAGGACAATGTAAATAGGGAGGAAAAGGGCCGTGAAGTTGAGGAATACATTAGATGAACCTGTTGTACTCCAAAATGACTGGTTTGGAGCCTAAGTGTTAAGGAACTGTAAACAGATGCCTAATACTAACTAAGAAACACCAGCTATAGCGTATTTCAGTGCAAAACAGCAGCCCTTACAGTAGTTTGAAAATGCAACTTTAAACTTTAAAGAAATGCAAAGAAAAAACAATAAATAGCACACTAAACTTTCACAGAATAATGAAAATAAGCAATGTTTTTAGATGTTTGTGTCTGTACAGGGCAATGGCATGGCAAGCAGCTCCTTGCAAATATGCCAAATTTACAACAGCACTGGAAACACAGAAAACTGACTAGTGAGCCCTCTGGTTAGTAAAACAACTACACTTAGAGCACTTTTGTGTGCTTCCCAACTCAGATAGATCAGGCAAAAACCTATTGCCACTAGATGAACAATCCCATCCTCTTATTGTAAAAGCACGGTAAAAGAATGTCCGGAGTGAAATGCTACCACAAACAAACTTAAAATTAAGGAAAGGCAGCAAGTAATTCAGGATAACAGAAGTATACTTTAAACAGCTTATATAATTGTGACTATTTAATAAAAGTACTTTGCTTTGTAGAAATGAGCCAAGAGCCACTCAATTATGCAGAATTTATAAAGGCATTAAAAATAAGGTAAGCTGATTAATAAGTTCTCCGGCCAATTCAATTACTACATGCAGGAATTTTAGTGTGTTTCCCCAAGCTATACAGACCAGGCTATGACCACTTCCACTAGACAGAAAATCCTCTGCCCTCTTGTAACAACATAGAAAAGAGCTTGCCAGAGTGTAAAAATATACAATTTTTTCCACCTAGCTAATGAATCCAGAGCAAGTAAATTAGTAGAACAGACAATGAGAGGCAAAATACACTTTTTTCCCAAAATAAGCAAAAGGAAAGGCAAATAAATAATTCAATATATCAACAGCAGTGTAGAAAGGGAGGAGGTTATAAGCTCAATTTACAGTAAGGGTGGGCAGCTTAAAAATCACCAACTTTAAAAAGCAGATCAAGGAATGGGAGAGTGCGTGGGAAAAATAACAAGCAGGGAGTCACCAACAGTGAAAAGACAAGGCCACAGATACACTATATGTATTTAAGTATCACTCAGGAAACAAATTAACCAGTGAAATGTGAAATGTGCAGCCGGGGTAATTTAAGTGTCTGTCTGACACATAGAACAACGCACCATGTTAAGCAGGTTTCTGAAAACAGAAAATGAAGTGGAATTGTTAAAACAGAAAGCAGCTCTATCACTTTAAGCAAATCACAGACAAAAAAGGAGATTACTTTTCTCACCAGCAGGGAGTCATCAACAGTGCTTGTAGTTTTTGCAGGCCTTGAGTCTTATCAGAAAAGACCCGTCTTTGTCAATGGCAGTCCTGCTTTGTGTAATAATTGTGCTGGAAATTTTGCTGCATTTATAGAACATTAATGTAATTTTACTTCTATCATTGTGGCCATGAATGTCGAAAGAAAGTGATGTTGTAGCCAGAATCCCAATGTGCTTTATGGAGTTTACTGTTTTTAGAGGTCTAGCATCAAGTTCACTATGGTTCCAGATGTCACTGCATAAGCTAGGGTGTTTCTAAGTGACAAAAAAAATTGTTTTTTTGAGACTGAAATTAAGTCTTCTGTTTTTCAGGCATAACACATTTGAGACAGGGTAAATGTAAAGTGCCAGATTCCCAGATGACAGTGTCTTAAGCATAAAGTGTGATATTGCATGTCTTTTGAGAAGTGATGATGGTAGTAATGTAAATGACAGATAGGAATGCACCAAGTAACTGTGAAACACCAGACAGTGCTGACAGAAGGACAGCAACTGAATGTCAGAGAGAATAGATTTAAAGAGTACTGTACAGGTAATCAGATAATCAGTTTAAAGTGGTGGAGTTTATGCCATAAACTGAGAGCACATTGATGAGTAAGGAATGATCTACAAGGACAAGTGTCTAGGAGAGGTCAGTGAAAATTGTATATGTAATATTTTTTTTAATTCCTTGTTCAGGAGATTGCATCAGTCAAAGCAAGAGTTTTAGTATAATGCTGTCATTGAAATCCATGTCGATTGTTATTTAGAAGGCCATATGCTTTAATGTGTTACTGAAGCTGTCCAACTGCAGTCTTCTTTAAAAAAATTTGCAAGGGGAAACTGCAGGACAGTAGGCCAGAGGGTGTCAGGGCAAGAGGGTAGAATAGAACTGGTAATATTACAAAATTCAGGAATCACACCACTGAAGAGAGAGAGAGAGAGGCATTAATGATGTGTTTTAGAGGTAAGGCTTTGAAAGTATAACAGATCCTAATAAATATTAAGTAAAGGCCATCTGACATAACCTTGCCCTAAAATGAAACTTTCTTGATTAATTTATTAGTTTTTTAATAATGTAACTGTTTTAAACTAGAAATCTGTTTCAAAGCCAAAGTAATCTCAGTAGAGACATTGGATCCTGAGTGAGAAGGTACAGAAATGTTAAAGGTGCTGGACCAGGAAGTGCTCTACAAATGTACAACACAAGTCTGGATCCTTTCTCATTACTAAATATGAAATTGCAGTTGTAGGATAAAATTCACAGTTATGACAGTGGTGATACAAAATTCACAGTAGAGCCATATGTATTCCTTACATTAGCCCTGCTAGTTGTCAAGTAACAGACGGTAGAAATCAGTAAAAACAGTATCAAATGTCTTCCCTCTACTGTTCATATAAGGATTAGACTACTCAAAGGTAACAGAAGTCAGATAATGGCATGGCCCAGTGCACAGGGGGCTAAAGTTCTGACTGCAACTAAATGACCAGTGTTTGACTAGCAGCACAAGCGCTGGAGGGATAGGCAGAGTAGGATGAAAGTGAGCGGATGACACCAGCCCACATATCATGGGAGGAGAGTGGGGGCTCAGCATGCTGCATTGGTTACTTCTGCAAGGAATGCAGGTGTATGACCTGTAGCATGGACCCTAGCATGCACATGCTGCAGCCAGTGCACTGCTTAGCCAAAAGGACACATGCACCTTCTAATGTAGCTCATTTTGTAGCTCAAATATCTGGGGAGAGTTTACGACTGTCCACTGCAGGATCTGTAGACTGGCCTGCTTCATGAGTCTTTCCTGCACGGGGGTACCCGTGGGCTAAGGCCCGCCGATTAGAGAATTAATGGATTGGAAGTCTCTTGCCCAGACTGAAGCCTGGTTCTCACCCGCCCCCCCAAAAAAGTCAGATAATGAAAGAATAGTTAAGATCAGGTAAGTTATTCTTAATTACTGAAACTACAACAGTACAATATGATCATTTGTTTAGTAATTAGCAGTTGTCTAGTGACATGGTCAAACAGGAGAATAGTACATTAATTCCTTCAACTGCAGTTATGATTCATGTACAATTTAAAAAACAGCAGATACTTAGATGTTAAGTGTGGGTTTGCAGACAACATAAAGTAAAGTCCTTCCTCAGCAGTGATCCAGTTGACAGTATTGAACAGTAACAATAGTGGGTGAAGTCATCATTAGCAGCAGCACAGTTAATGCAGAAATAGGATCCAGTGTTGGTGACGTTCCAGTGGTGAGAAGCAAAAATGTGTATAAAACAAGATAAAGCCAGTCTTAAGCAGTGATCAGTGTGGCATGACCACACAGGGGCAAGTGTATGTGACAGTCCTAAAGCATGTCCAAAAGTCTGAGTCTGTAAATAATTGAATATAAAAATTGGTATGTAGTGACCAAAAATAATAAAATGAATGACCAATGACAATAATAAGATAGTAAAAGTACTGATAATGCAAATGGCCAGGCAATTTCTTTGATCAGTGGTCATGTTCCATTTAATTTTTACTGTCCTTCATCACCCCCTTTTGAAGAATTTTTCTAATTTTTAATTTTCTTGGAGCAGCTGTCAGTCTTGCCTTTACTTTACATCTACTCTTAATTATCCATTCAGAACTTTCTGACTTAAGTCATTTTAAATGACAAATCAATATTTTATAAAGCTGAAAGAAAACCTGAATAGTCTTTGAGCTATGGGGTCTTTTTATTTCTTTCATGTATGTCTGCATTTTATTTATTTTGATATGCTTACAATTCTTAATATTTTGTTTTACTTTTGAGTTACAATCTGATAAATGACACCGCCATTTAGCATTGTAGTGTCCTATGCATATTTTTCTTTTCCATAATGTTTAAAAATGTACTATGTCTGATCTGTGTGTATCTTTCACTTGTAGTGGTAATCATGGATGCTTTTACTACTTCTGGCACCTGAGGCATTTCCTGATCTGGTACCCTTCTCAACTAAAAATAAAGTTCTGTCTAACCTGATGACCAAAAAAGGTCCTATCACACTTGAGGACAAAAATCAAAAGGGTCCTTTCTCTTCTTTACACTTGCTAAAAATGTAACAATTGGCTTGCTACAGCTAAATAAATCAAAGAAATGCTGAGAGCTTCAATAGTGACTGAAAATGCAATATCGACATTCATTTCTGAATAATGACATTGCACTAATCCACACAAGGAATTCTGAAGTGCTTTGGCAAATGTAATAGCATTCAGGCATTTATTTTTTGTTCCATTTTTGGCCCCTTTTACAAGCAGACCATCTCGTCTCTCACATTGATAGTGCTAATTTATTCCTTGTAGGCAAGAGCTGATCACAGTGTGACATTCATTCACACAGGCATCAAGGAATTTTTGTAAGTTGTGTACTGTGCCACTTTATACTTGTTCATTTCACCTCAGTAGTTTGCTTCTTGGTGTTTTGGTGTTGCTGCACCTGTATTTATTCACTCATTTGAGTACATAATCATTCTGTTTAAATGCTTTGTATACTGTACAATAATACATTGTACAGACCATGTCTTTCACACTCCATCTTCTTGCTTATGTCCCATGAGCCATGGAGCTATGCTTGATGCACTACTTGCATTGTTTTTTCCTGCTACCCAAGTTCTTTTTTCTCTTTATTCTGTCTGCAACAGTGGATAAGGAATTGCTGGGGTTCGCTTTTCTTTGATCACTGTGCCAGCAGTGAATTCACTGCCAAAATCATAGTGTATAATGAAAAATGTTTAAATCATGTCTGATTGTTTTTCCTATTTTCAAATAAAATAGGGCTAGATTAAAAAAAATTGTTCTCAAGCTAGATTACTTACCCTGTTACATTACGCCAGAGTAAGTCACTTACTCTGACGACAAATCTTTTGGAATTGTGGCAAACTTGCACTGGAGTAAGTCAGTTACAATGAGGGCAAGTCTTGGAATCTGGTACTTTTTAAGGATGCTTTTAGATAGGCCTTACACTGGAGTATGTCATTCTGAGGATAAGTGTTTTGGAATCGGGGCAGACCTACACTGGAGTGAGACACGTACACTGACAGCAAGTCTTCTGGAATCTGGACTATATAGACAATTGAAGTTGTTTGTTTATGTTTAAAATTTTAAGTTGGCATTTTTTAAGGTGACAGTGACTTTCAGACAGTAATTATTTTCCTGTGGTCAGGCTACACACCTGAAATTATATTTCTAGGTTTATAGGTGCATAGATAGGTACTAGTCATGAAGTCAGAAAGACCACTGAGTAGCCCAGCCCATCTTCCCAGTCTATACGAAAGCACTGAATTGTTACATGACTTCTAAGCTACACAGTAGGCAACTGGATGCTGAGGGAATCAAACCCTAGACTACAAGAAGCAGTTCATTAACAGCTCGTAGCCTTAACCAATCATATGTGCTAATACCAATCTTTTTGTAACGATTATGCTTACAACTGTTATTAAACATCTGGAATAAAGTGAAAACAAATTCTGCATGTGTGCCTAAACTTTCAGGATGTATTTGGGATGTAAATTATTGCTTTATCATTAGTTAACTTAAGCACCAGAACCAAACATGGCGTTATTCTGCTGATTACCCAGTTCTGTCTTGACTGAATTCCATTAGGAGTGTGTTGTATGACTTATGTTCTGTTTGGTAAAAATCTTTTGATTATAAAATGAAAAAATTGCAATGTCATCAGCTTGTTCAGTTTAAGGCACTCATTTCATGATTCAGTATAGTGTTCTGTTGAGGCATAGTTTTTAGTTAAATTGTATTGAAATGTTTTGTGCGCTGCTTTGTCATTTTGGTGAATTTGGTGTGTTTTTTCATCAGGGAGTTCTCTTCTGTTTCAGAAATAATTTCTGTTTTTGTTTCTGCAAAGTACTGCAGCTTAATTCAGAGGATAGATATATTCTGTACATGTTGCTTTCCATTACTCTGTGGTTCTGTAAATACAGAGAGATTATATTTAAGTAAGGGTGGGAGGTTGGCAAATCCCCCATTTTGTATTTTTGTTCACAATTTTCTGCATTTGCTGTATTGTGCATTTTTGAGTCCTGTGTTTGTGGTCTCACTTTTATTTTTTCTGGGAAATGAAATGAAAACAATTCTATTTATTCCAGCTGTTTGATCTTAAAATAAATTTAGTCTTCATGAATTCTCCTACTATTTTGCTAACCCCAAGGCTTCCCAGAGTACTTATAGCTGTATGCTGAATGGAGTTGAAAGTCTTAATTATGTGCAGCAAGATCACATTGAGCTCCTTTTGATACACAGTTCATTACTCCAGAGACCTGTTGCAGTGTGACTTGTTACAGCTCACTGGGTGGACAGCAGGCTGGATTCTAATGTGAAAAAAGTGCAGAGCCATATACTTTGCTGGTAGGACTCTGAGAAAAAATATACATGCTTGGCTTAATACCTTTTATAGTGCAGAGAGGAAAATGATCTAGAACTTATAATCATCCCTAAGGTGAATCCTGCTATGAAATGTGAAATGGCAGTGTTGAAACCAACAGCGTAGTGAATGCTTTCCAACAGTGCTGGTGCCCTCCATCTATTGAAAAAGCCATGGTTAGCCATTTTGTGGAGTGCTGTGGTGAGATCAGGTGACAATATAGAGGAAATGAAATTAAGCTCATAGAAAGTGTACTATACAGTACACTGAGTTACAAAAACAGTGAAAGGTACAAAAGGTATGCATTAAGATTTGTGCACTAGAACAGAAAAGAATTTGTCATTGCCAAATGTTGCTTGTACCGGAGCTGAAATGCAGCAAACATGATTAAAGCTTTGTAGTTAAATTAATTCATTACTAAGTTACTAGTTTTACTAAGTAGCGCAGTTAATAATACATATAAGCTAGAATGTGAAAAGAGGATCAGAATAGGAAAAGCCTATTGCTGACACTCACAAACCTTCTGTAAAATACAGTCCTGAATACACTTAAGGGGTGCTGTCTCCTTGCCAGTTGCCTCATATACACTCTTGTTTTTCTTTCTGATTTTATTGACTCAAAGAAAAATAAAGGCATGTATATACATGTAGATTATATGAAATCAAGGCTTTTTATTCATAAAGCTGTTGACATGAGCAAACTGTTACTATTAACTGTTATGGAATCAGGGTGCAAAATCAGGGTCTATATTAGAAGCAGGAAAATGCTTCTGAGCGCATACGGAAACAGTGACACATATTCATCGAATTGCATTTAAGCGATTCAATTAATATGTCATAGGGCGAGGAGATAGTTGGCCAACTTCACGGAGTTGCCCTTTCCTTCCCTATAATGCGATCTCGGAGTTGGTATATGTATATTTAGTTATGGGGGTGTTGGTTGTGGGGGGGGGCGAAGCCCCCCCCCACCTGTTTATGGTGTTAAATTATTTTTTAACAAACGGCCCCGTAAGTTTTTTCCCTGGGGAAAAATTCGCTTACATGGCCGTTCGCTATTTTTAAGTTTCGTGCATTATGTGTCGACTTTTATGTAGTCAGACATATGCACTTTCAGTCTTACAATATAAACCCGGAAAATCACACTGTCTAAATGGAACATTGCACTCTCAGCTACAAAACACAGAATGTTTAAAGGGTCATTTTACACAGAGGAGTATCTTAAGTCCTTTTCTTGTGCTTATTTCATTCTTAAGCAGATGCCATAGCAGTGTTGTGTTCTCTTAAATCCATCTAATCTAATAAAAAAAGTAAATTCATAAGAAGCTAATCTTAATCAATGCATAAATCATAGCAATTGATGAATATGCATTTTAGTTATTGTAATACACATTCATTTACATTTTAGTTATTTATACTCAACTAGTAACAACTTTTTTCTCACTTCTCCCAGTGGAGAACTTGAAAATTCTTATATTATTATTTCTAAACATATAATAGAAAAATTCAAAAATGTGACTACAAGTTTTCCCCACAAAATGTAGTATCTTTTAGTCCTTTTGTAAACTTAGAATAACTTTTTTGTACTTTATCATTTCTTCCCTTCTGTCTTGCCAGCTATCCAGCTTCTCCTGATTGGACTCATGCTATTTGTTTCTCAGATGGGGGGTGCATGTTCTCTGGGGTGAGGGCTGTCCATAGGGCCCATTTCGCTGGTTGGGATGAGGGAGTTGGCATCTCTGCTGACATCCTAACAACTGTGGAAATTTTTGTATGCCTTAACTCTTCTCCCTTCATTGGTGACATGGCCATATAGACTACTTACCTATTTTGCATGAACACTTCTTTACACTTGCAGACAAGATCTACCATTACTGACTTGGACAAACCACTGACAACTTGCTCTAGGTTGATCTCCACCCTCTCAATCAAGACTCCCCTTCACCATCTGGTATGACGTCTGTCTGGAGCTTCAAGTTTGGCTAATCAGCGATACTGACCTTCCCTTCCCTTCCCAGGATGAGGATGCTAATCCTCCCAACCTGCATCATTAAGTGCCCAAGACTTAAGCCAAATTAAGATCACCGTGAATGCAGTTAGAGCTTTATTCTTGTACACCACCTGAAAGGCACTTTAGAAATAACTTGCATTGTGAGAATGTCCATATGTATATTTGTGAAGCAGTTTGTTTGTAATCATAGTATACTATTTACACGTAGCAATAACTTTAAGCCATTTAAAATGTATCATGAATTTCCAGCGTTACTTTTTGCAAGAATGAATCTTTATATACAGTTATCCATAACCTGCCTAATGTTGATTTTTTTTTAAACCAATTAGACTTATTCCTTGTGAATTTTCTGGTAAACACCAGTGGTTTTTCACTTGTTAACTTTAAACTAAGATTTCACTGTTTGAATTTTACTATTTAGCAGAAGTTGTTTAGTTCCATTTGCATCAGACTAGCATTTAATCTAGCCACGAGTCAAACCTACTCTTGGATTCAGCAAGCTCTGCATGGCGTACAGGAATAGTGCAAGAGCTGCTGCACGCAATATGGCCGACGAGCAATCCAGGAACGAGCTCCCGGGACGTGCACGAGCGCTCCTACACTATTCCTGCATGGACACAGCTCCTGTATGCTAATTACCCCATTTGCTGGTGAAAACCATGCAAATGAGGTGAATTAGCGATCCAGGAAGCAGGCAGGTGTCTGTGCAGGAATACTTTAACCTGTAGAAATATATTCGGTTACTAACTGAATACATTTCTGCAAATTACAAAACGGAGGCATGACAGCTCCAAAGAAAGCATGATTCAATGTAGTAGGCATGCCAGTTGCCAAATATATGGCCATTGGCATAGGAAATAGTTGCAAAATTATAAAAAATAACTTTTTTTTTTGGCTGATTTCAGCCATTTAAGCATAGCGCAGTGGTGTGCAAACGGGAGCAGCCCGAAAATAAGGAAAAAAGTTGGAAATAAGCTTTTAAACCCAAATCAGCATTCTGCCGTAATAGTCACTGGCATGCATAAGACAACAATACCATGGAATACTGGTTGCTAAGGGGAAATCTGAGTTTCAGTTTTGTAACCATGCATTAGCAGTCAATTTTATGCAAATGAGGAGATTGACACTGAATCACAGATTTCCTCTCAGTGTTAGCTTGCACCCAACTGTGTAGGTGCAGCAACAACGTGGTATAAGCATAAGAGGTAGATGACATCAGGGGGAGTACCATGCATGCTGTAAGCTTATTGGAGCTCTGTGGCCCATGTTTGCTTTTAGCTAAGCACAACTAAGGAAAGGAGGTGTGTCTGATGCTGCCTAGCAGTGTTTACATTGCCTAAATAGATGTGCATGCCATGCACCGGGTATTAAAAAAAAAAAAAAAAACAGGCAATAGCAGTTCTGTTCACATTTGAGCACTGGGTATGAGCGGTACGCCTCAGGGGTTAAACATGAAGGCAATGGGAAGGGAAAACAGCAGTAGGAAGGCAATCAAGGAGAACTAGCATAGCTGGCAGGTGAAATGTATCAGAATCAGCCAATTACAAAGGCAGCAGCCCCGCCCAGCATACTACTGTAAACTATGCAAACACCTTTCACTCTGGTTTTTCCCACAAACTCTACACCAGTCTACACAGACGGTGACATTTTACCTGACAAAACTAACAAAATGATAGGGGCTGCTGTCACTCTCATACATCAGTATGTGAAAAAGGCTGAGGGTGGTGATGATGAGAATTCTGACGACCAACCCACAGTGAGGAGAAGGAGAAGAGTGTACAGACCCAGGGTAACCTACTACGGGCTACATGAGCTGGAGATAGTGGAGCACTGTAGGGTGGACAGGGACATCCTACAGCAAATTGTTGAGCTGTGCCGGCCACGCCTCACACACAGAACCAACAGAGGGGAACCCATCCCAGTGGATACCAAGGTATGTGTAGGCTTAAGAATACTAGCCCCAGGTACCTTCAAAGGCCAACTGTAGATATCATGGGGATCTCACAGGCATCAGCATCCAGGGTACTTCACCAGTTCCTGGATGCCATGTCAGCACATGCCAGTGAGCACATATATTTCCTCAACACCCATGAGTCATTGACCAGCAATATGTATCTCTTCCACCAAATAGCAGAATACCCTGAGGTAGTGGGTGCTATAGACTGCACGCACATACACATCAAAGCACCACCCAGTGAGCGGGGTAGGGTCTACATAAATTGTAAGGGCTTCCCCTCCATGAAGTGCCAGGTCGTGTGCGATGCCCAGGGCAGTATCATGAATGTGTGTGCTGGCAGCCCTGGAAGCTATCACAAATCCACATCTGGCATATGACACAGCTGTACCAGAGATTTTCCAGTGGGGACATCCCATATGGCCACCTATTGGGGGATGCTGGTTACGCACTGGAGCCATGGCTGATGACACCCATCAGAAATGCACACACACCCGAACAAGAACTGTATAATGAGGCACACGCACAAACCAGAATCATAATAGAGCATGTGTTTGGGATGCTCAAGTTACGGTTACGGTGCCTGGACATATCCTGTGGAGCCTTGCAGTACTCTCCAGCTACATGCACACAAATTTTCATTGTATGTGCCATGCTATACAATATGATCCTGTGTAAATAGCTGCAGTAGGAACAGCATGGGGCACGGCCACACAGCCCCCCACCATTGCCAAGGCCAGCAGAGGCACAAATTGACTCAGAGGAGGAACAACCTGAGCCTCCCCATGTAGGCAGAAGGAGGCATTCCCAGTATGCCCAGGCTTTGTCAAAGAGGCAACACATATCATATACACTGACACGGTAGGGACCCAGGGGAATGACACCTCTCTCTGACTTGCACATACAGTAAAAGGGATGCCAAACATGACACTACCTGTGCTTTACCATGTATAGTGAGTATACTAAGTGCATCCGACATAGTCAGCCCCCCAGCACCATCCTCAGTACTGGCACAGCCACAAGGTAAGACACTCTTCCTATCAATTGCTGAATGGAGTAGTATGTTCTGCTAGTTGTATCTATGGTATGGATGTGAGCATGCAAGGGAATCGGGCAGCTGGATGAGATGGCAAAAGATAGTGGACACCTATATGGGCAGCATGAAATCCATAACAAATAATGGTGTCAACAAAGTAGGCAGTACTAGACAAGGTGACAAATCCCACTGCAGTACATGTGGTGGCCCAAATTTCTGTCCATAGGACACACACATGCATGTCAGTGAGGCTCACATATCCAACAGCCTCAGCCAGCAGGACAGGTGTAGGTGACCATAAAGAAAGGTGGTGCTAAGACCTCCAATTGATGGCAATGGAGAATACCCCCCCAACCTACACAGACAGACTACACAGGTCTGACAGTTGTATGTTAGTTCTGAAGGGTAAGAAGTCTGAAACTGAAATATAGGTCAATAAAACCTAAGATCTGTATTCTACTGATATGCCTCTAGTCTACATGATAGGTCAGAATACAAAATGAAATGAAAGCCAACAGAATACCTGAAATACCAGTACAGTCATAGCAAATGTTTACAGTTGTCAGGTGTGCCCCCCCCCCCACAATCCTATGTAGAAATGCAGTAATATGTCGTGTGGGTTTAATAACAGTGGAGCACAGATTACCTGAGCTGGCCCAATTTACAGGATAGATTGTTGCATCTGTACAATATACAGGAGTCTGTGTGTTAGGTTGTTGTGTGTTGTATATTGTGTGGAAGTGGTCAGCATGTAGGCATGGAGGGTTGTGTCTCGGTGGCCTATGCCCAGTACTGTTGATGACAGGGCCATGTTCTGACAACTGCAGTGCCAACCACAATGCATCCCGGCAAGACCCAATTCAGCAGTCATCCATGCTCACTGTTCAGATGTCAATATCTGTCACCATCTGAAAGATGGGCATGCCATGAATGTGAGCCCAGACATACACATAGTACACAGGTGGAAGTACCCTAGAAAGAGTACATAAAGTTTAACTGTCAACTGCACACACCTTTGGAATTGTACTTACAGGTTAGCAGCACATTAGTTGTCTGTGCAGTATGGAATACTGATGTAGTCTGGCCAGTCACTGGCAGACCACAAAAGGCACAGTTATGAAGTAATGAGAGACTGTCTATGTCCCCGCACAAGGCAGCATAAGGGGAATGTCCCAAGTATATCTGTGAGTCAGCTGCAAGAAGCTTCCATATCACACATGCACTCAGCTCACCCCACCATCAGCCACAGGTTTATCACAGGTCATATCCCTGCTGTTGGGAATGAGTACAGTATGACCCCCACTTCTATTTGGGAATACCCACAGAATGCAGCGTGCTGAAGAGGTGTCCCATGCAGGTGTGTCCCTAGCTGTAAGCAGCACCTTGCCAGCATCCAGAATAATGGATTAATATGGACAGGAACTATTGCCATTAACACCTCACACACTTACCCTGTCACCCCATGGGAATCCAGTGGCTCTCAGCCTGGGACTGTAGGAGTGACAGAATTGACTAGCCTGCTACAGATGGCTTGCATCACTACCAAATGCCCTACAGTACTCTGTCAAAGGCCTGTGCCTCACCCATACTGCCAATGCATGTTATCTCATGGGGTTCCAACTAACAACATAACACAGTCCACAGACACAAATGCAAGGCCATGTTGACAAATCCCAGTAACATGCCCACCATGTCCTACTGCATGAACTATGGACCAACCCCTAAATACCGCTGGGATGAAGGGACAACTATAGGGATACTTCTCAGATATTGCTTGCATAATGTTAGGAAGAGGATAGAGTAACAGAGTGGGAGGGTGTAGAAGCATGGACGCCATGGAATGTGTGAAGTCTGAAACTCTGATGTGTGCCCATACTACCCCTGCCTGCAAACCCAGTAATGTGTGGCTACAAACCTGCTTGTAAACCACAATGTGAAGGGGAACTGACCAGATATATGAACCCTGCCTCTGGGTAACCTGGGTGAATCTGTACAGCTGAGAGGTATGGCCACAGCAGGATATGGCCATTCTGTTATGTCGATAGAAGGACAAGCAGGGGGTCCTCGGCCACCACAGTACCAAGGTGCTGGACCATTTACACAGACCCATCAGCAAGTGTCTGCAGCAACCCCTCCAGAATGGCATGAGTGTGCAAGAATATGTAGGCTGCAGACCACAATACTGGACACAGCTTCATTCATCTTGCATTTCCCAGGAAATAACTGTGAGCAAATAAGTATATCTGTCAGTAGTTGATGACATAATACATCACACTGTAAAACAGTGCATATGTCTGAATATCTCTGCTAACACCAACCATGTAATACAAGCAGCACAGACACAATAGTTACAGTATCCCACTATCTTTTGCCCATTGTGACTCCATATTGCCAACCTATCTACAGATATCCTGCAGAAGCAGGTTGCTAGCTGTAGGTGTAGAACACAAAATCCTGAACTGGAGTACAGCCTACCTGGAATGGATTCACACACTCAATACAGAAAGTCATACTGGGCATGCTCCTACACTTAGAGAAATGAAGCCCATGACTGACAACAACAGTGGACTATACATATCTGTCAGTCATATGCCTATGCATACACACCACATTGCACACCATTCATGCTTTGCACACACATTGGATAGGAATACTCACACATTTTCAAGGCCAACAAACTATAATAGGTCAAACATATACACACACAGAGATGTGGGGAAGAGAGAGACAAACAGTGACAGAGTGATTTTCATCATGAGGCCAGTCTCATCACCACACATCCAGTGGGCCAGTATCACATGATGGCCAATGTTAATCACTGTAGACATTTACTTTTGGTAGCCCTCAGCCCTATAGTGTCTGTGGTGCTTGTGATAACTGTGTAACATGAGAGTAAAAATCAGTATTCATCTAGGATTTCTATACCCAGTCCTGTCAAATGTAAAGTTGCATGTGACTGAGTGTTGTGTGTGTGTTTCCAGAGGAATGGTTTATGGCCCATTCACACACACTGCACTTCCCATTGCCCATGTTAGCACTCATGCTGATGTCAGTCACCTTGAAATAACCCTCTGGCCAAGTCTCAGCCCCATAAGCTGTGTGGCTCTTGCGATAACTGCGGAATGCTATAGTGTAACATACTAGCTAGGTAGGAGTTCTAATCCCAGACATGGCAACTGTGAAACTCTGTGTGTGTGTGTGTGTGTGTGTGTGTGTGTGTGTGTGTGTGTGTGTGTGTGCGCGTGTGTGTCTGTGTGTGTGTGGAGATTAATGATTTTGAGGTCATTCATAGTCACTACACCTCCCATTGCCCTACTTTAGCAAGCCTGCTAATGTCAGTCACCTTGAAATACCCCTTTGGACAAGGGCCAGCCCTATAAGCTCCATGGTGCATGTGATAACTGCGTAATGCTATAGTGTAACATACTAGTTAGGTAGGAGTTCTAATCCCAGACATGGCATCTGTGAAACTGTGTGTGTGTGTGTGTGTGTGTGTGTGTGTGTGTGTGTGTGTGTGTGTGTGTGTGTGTGTGTGTGTGTGGAGATGAATGGTTTTGAGGCCATTCACAGTCACTACACCCCCCATTGCCCTACTATAGCAAGCCTGCTGATGTGAGTCACCTTGAAATACCCCTTTGGACAAGGGCCAGCCCTATAAGCTCCATGGCATGTGCCATAACTGTGTAATGCTATAGTATAACATACTAGTTAGATAGGAGTTCTAATCTCAGCCATGGCAATTGTGACACTCTGTGTGTGTGTGGAAATTAATGATTTTGAGGCCATTTGCAGTCATTACACATCCAATTGCCCTACTTTAGCAAGCCTGCTGAAGTCAATTACCCTGAAATACCCATTTAGACAAGGGCCAGCCCTATAAGCTCTATGGTACATGCGATAACTGTGTAATGCTATAGTGTAACATACTAGTTAGGTAGGAGTTCTAATCCCAGACATGGCAATTGTGAAACTCTGTGTGGAGATTAATTATTTGGAGACCATTCACTACACCTCCCATTGCCCTACTTTAGCAAGCCTGCTGATGTCAGTCACCTTGAAATACCCTTTTGGACAAGGGCCAGCCATATAAGCTCTGTGGCGAGTGCGATAACTGCATAATGCTGTAGTGTAACATACTAGTTAGGTAGGAGTTCTAATCCCAGACACGGCAACTGTGAAACTCTGTGTGAGTGTGTGTGAGTATGTATGTGTGTGTGTGTGTGTGTGTGTGTGTGTGTGTGTGTGTGTGTGTGTGTGTGTGTGTGTGGAGATGAATGATTTTGAGGCCATTCACAGTCACTACACCTCCCATGATTTTGAGGCCATTCACAGTCACTACTCCTCCCATTGCCCTACTTTAGCAAGCCTGCTGATGTCAGTCACCTTGAAATACCCCTTTGGACAAGGGCCAGCCCTATAAGCTCCGTGGCACTTGCGATAACTGCGTAATGCTATAGTGTGTGTGTGTGTGTGTGTGTGTGTGTGTGTGTGTGCGCGTGTGTGCGTGTGTGTGTGTGTGGGAAGATGAATGATTTTGAGGCCATTCACAGTCACTACACCTGCCATTGCCATACTTTAGCCAGCCTGCTGATATCAGTCACCTTGAAATACCCCTTTGGACAAGGGCCAGCCCTCTAAGCTCCATGGCGCATGTGATAACTGTGTAATGCTATAGTTAACATGCTAGTTAGGTAGAAGTTCTAATCCCAGACATGGCAACTGTGAAACTGTGTGTGTGTTTGTGTGTGTGTGTGTGTGTGTGTGTGTGTGTGTGTGTGTGTGTGTGTGTGTGTGTGTGTGTGTGTGTGTGTGTGTGTGTGCGTGTGTGTGTGTGCGTGTGTGTGTGTGTGCATGTGTGTGTGTGTGTGTGTGCGTGTGTGTGTGTGTGAGAGTGTGTACGTCCTTGATAATACCTGATATTATGGACATTCACACTTACTACTCTCCCCTTACCCCTTCTTTAGCACTGCTGCTGTTAGTCACCTTCAAAGATACCTGTGGAGAGCTCTCCAACATGTAAGCTGTATGGCACGTACCATAAATGCGGAGCAATGTAGTAGCAGTAACTACGCAGGTATGGGTTTGAATCTCATTTGTGGCAAGTGTTTGTGTGTGTACTTCAAAGATTTTGGCTCCATTTACACCCAGTACACATCTCAGAGCCTGACTTTAGCAGTCCTGCAGATATCATCCACCTTAGAAGTACCTGTTGCCAACCCTAAACCATGTCAGATCAGTTGTGCATGTGGTAAATGCATAACATAATGGTCAGTAAAGATTGTTAGATAGAGGTTTGGACCTCACCCTGGCAAATGTGAATGTGTGTTTAGGGTAAAATTATTTTTGGGATCTCTCACTCACTACATCACCCAATGCCGGTATTTACAAGGGCTGGTGATGTTCCTCACCTTAGAAGTAGCTTGGGACAACATCCATCCAATAAGCTCCGTGGCGCATGCAATAAATGTGTTACACTGTAGTAGCAGTACATAGCTAGGTAGGGGTTGGAATCTCAGTATTGGCAAGTGTGTGTGTGTGTGTGTGTGTGTGTGTGTGTGTGTGTGTGTGTGTGTGTGTGTGTGCCTGTCATTAGTATTCTGTGTGGAGGTTGCTGTAATTGTGTAATAACAGGATGCATTGTGGGGCGGGTTTTGCTAAATTATTATCTTGAAGACCTAGTATGTGTCACAATGTCCACCTTACAAGGACAACAGATGTCAAACACCAGAGAGGCTGGTGTAGGCAATCCATAGCCCTACAAGTGACATTATGGTTTGGAGAACAATATAGGCAAACTTTCTATTACTCAGTGAACACTCTCCACCCATGTCTCATACACAAACACACTTGGCTAGGCAACAACCACTATATTATCCCTGCATATTGCCTCACAGATAGTAACCATGGTGTGATTGCAGTGGACTACATGACTGTTGACCACAACAGTGCCACTGACATTAGAAAGTACTGTGATGTGTTACATCTCCTGACTGTGTGTTATCCAGGAAGTAAAAGGACATGGTACCGTGTTCCATCCCTGCAGTAGGCAAATAAATGCTTACAGTAGCCCTTTTGCAATGTTCCCCACTTGACTGCAACAACTGTAGAGTCTGAAAATGTAACTCACAAAGGGAATACCATGCCTTATACACATGCCCTCTATGGACAGACACCACTAGCTCCAATGAATACCTGTATCATGCTGTCAATGTAGGTGCAAGCACAACCTCAGTTCGATAGCCAGGTCTCACCAAATTAGGTCAGGAATGCTACATCAGAAGATAACAATCTGTCCACACAACAAGCCCCAGAGACCTCAAGTACACTTTCACATGTCAAAGAACATGCATGTGGGACAGGTGCACAACCCAGACACTGTCCATGTTATGGAATATAGATCACATACATGGGAAACAGTGCACATCTCTGGCCACCCACAGTAGTAACCCAGATGAGAGGATGGTGAATACAACACCCACCCATGGGGACCACTGCAGGGACTACACCCTTGAGCCACACTGGAGACTATTGTCATGTGCCCTGATGCCAAGGTATTCCCTTTCCCTAGCCTTGTACAGACTTCAGGCCCATTCACCTACTACACACCTGTGAAGCAATGAACCTATGTATCTCAGTACTGGCAAGTGTGTGTGAGTGTGTGTGTGTGTGTGTGTGTGTGTGTGTGTGTGTGTGTGTGTGTGTGTGTGTGTGTGTGTGTGTGTGTGTGTGTGTGTGTGTGTGTGTGTGTGTGTGTGTGTGTGGAGATTAATGATTTTGAAGCCATTCATACTCACTATACCTCCTATTGCCCTACTTTAGCATGCCTGCTGATGTCATTCACATTGAAGTAACCCTTTGGCCATGTTTCAGCCATATAAGCTCTGTGGCACTTGCGATAACTGCATAATACTTTAGCGTAGCAAACTAGGTAGGTAGGAGTTCTAATCCTGATCCTGCCAACTGTGAAAATGTATGTGCTTCTCTGAGAGAGTGTGTGTGTGTGTGTGTGTGTGTGTGTGTGTGTGTGTGTGTGTGTGTCTCCGTTGACACCTGCTTTTGTGGACATTCACTCTTACTACACTTACCTTATCCCTCCTTTAGCACTGTTGCTGATGCCATTCACCTTCAAAGATACCTTTGGACAACTCTGCAACATGTAAGCTCTGTGATGCATGCAATAACTGCTTAACACTGTAATAGCAATACATAGTCAGGTAGGAGTTTGAAACTCAGTACTGGTAAGTGTGTGTTTGTGTGTTTGTCATCAGTATCCAGTGTGGGTGTTGGGGTGTTTGTGTAATGACAGGATCCACTGCAGTGTGGATTTTGCTACATCATTATATTGAGGACCTATATGTTGAATTGTTTACATTACAAGGCCAACAGTTTTCAAACACTGTAGAGGTTGTTGTAGACAATCCTCAGCCATAAATGTGTACAGCCATGTGCAATTACCATGTGACAGTGTGGATTAGTAAACAATATAGGCAACCGTTATAATACCCAGATACCACTCTCCACCCATGAATCATACACAAACACGCTTGGCTCTTACTGCCTTCCTTTCTTACTGTACATCTGTTTTGCATGGGCAGCTGCTTGAGTTTGGTAAGTAATTCTCATGATCAGCTGATGGCCTGTGCACAAATTGCAGTCCCCCACTTGCTAATTGCATGTGGAACAGCAGTGGTATCATTCCTATAGCCAATTGCATGGAAACACACTCCTATAACTAAGCACGTCATGTGGGTGTTGGCCCTTTTCCTTCACTGTGAGTAGGACTTCATGTGGGTGTTTGACAAACAGCATCACAGAGGGTAGTCGGATATACCTCTTACAATATACACTGTGGAGGCAGGCCAACAAACAGGAGGGGGATGTTCCAGATATGGGGATAGAATGTAAGTGTTGCTGTTCTACATTTATAGTAATGTTGGTTTAACAGGGTTTGTGTGGATAAGGCTCTTCTACATGATTTAAAGTCTGGCATGACAGTGTTATGTGGTTGAAGAAACTCTCACCTGTAGGGCTGTCTGCAGACTGACCAGAGTTTGGAGTCTGACATGAGTTGTGTTACTCACACATTTCCTATCTTTAGAAATACAGTAGCATACTCTGGTGATTGCAGTCAGTACATGGTGACATCCATGTGAGTTACTGACTTCATACCCTCAGAAGAGAAATGTCCCAACAAACCCTGTTACACCAGAAATTTTCTCAGTTTATCACAGCAATATGTCAATATTGGCCCTGTGTTTGTGCCTCCGACCCCAAAGTCTGTCACCCTTTGTCCATATGTCATGCAGTAAGAGGTGCATATGTACAGTACATCATTATTTACTGACATCATACCTGATAACAAGACAGTGAGATGTCAGACTGCTAGACATGTTGTGTATAGTAGACCTTATATCTGAGGATAAAACCTGGACTTTCTGTTGTAATCTGTACAGTAGTGAGGTCTGTGTACTTATGGTCATTGTTGACAGAGTGTGTATTGTGAATATGTTACTTGGCCTGTGTACAAAATGTGGTAGATGTCATTGTTCTTGTTCTAACTGACATTGCATGCTGCTCCAGTTTATGATACCCTATCAGCGTACATGTTTGTAGGGCCAGACTGACACATGTCTCACACCACAGTCAGGCATCAGACTACACTGTGTATTGGCCCAGTATATGCAGGGTTAGTGTGTGAGTGGCACATATGAGGATGGTTTTGTTCACACAGTCCATATACTGTACTATTAATTAGGCTTACCATAATGTGACTGTGTTCAGATTGGTTGTGGGTATGCACTTTCACACTGGTGTCTGTTACTCTATGCTGTTACATGCCTGAAGTGCCTCCTATATTTGCAAGTACATGAGTATTTCCCCATAGGAAACTTGGGTCAGTGTTGTGGCAGTCTGCCTGTAGTTTGCACAGTGCTTTGTGACATGCCTAGCAGCTCAGTGTATTTACCTAGTGTGATGTTATGTCCAAATATTTGTTGGATGTACTGTTGCCTGGCCACCATAAGTGTTGTGTATTTCTGAAAAAGCAGTGGGATGCTGTGAAGATTTATGTCACTAACTAGTGGGAAGTATGTGGACTTCAGACCTCTGCTCCTTCGATTAATATGTGTTAGGACAGACAGGAGTGTGTGAATGCATTAACTGTATGAGCTTATCTATTCCAGTATTTTTGTGATATCCCCATTTACATGGCTGTAAACATCCACTTTGTCAGGCTTGGTCCACACGTCTTGTACTAAGGAGTTCTGTGTATACCTCTGGACTGAGCAGATTGTGTCAGACTGTCCATGTTTATTGGTCATATCTCTGCTATATTCCACAGGATCATTACTGTGATTTGTGTGGTACTTCACTATGATGATCTTATGATGTCTGTCAGTAACTGATGGTGTACATGTCAGTATCAGAAGTGACTTCCCACACATGTTTGTTGACACAACCCATGTTACTGTAGCAACATTCTACATTTATACCTGCAATACTTACATTACATCCCCTTACACTAAGAGGTTGTGACTATTGGTGCTGAGGTATGACTCCACTACATGTTAACATGTTATAGGCATATGTGATATATATATATATATATATATATATATATATATATACATATATATACATTTTATTGATTTATTTATTATTTATTTACATTTGTTGATTGGGAAAATCTGACTGGACACAGGTCCTTTTTCAGCGGAGGCCCGGGGAGAAATGCTCCACAATAAAAACAATTAAAAACGACAATTAATTACAAGTTACAAGAAGTATAGGTAGGTTTTGTTTAACAATAGTAGTAAACAGTTATAGTTCAAAATGAAATTATTTAGTTAAATGTTACAACACTTATATCATTGATGCCATAAAGACTAGCAAGTATTTTAATAGCTGAGCTAGCAGCTATTACCCTTGAATAACAGTGGCTAAGATTACAGCTGAGATATAGGTTTACAAACAATGTATTTGGCTCCAATCTGAGGTAGTTAGAGGGGTGGAAGAAAGGGATTACAGAGGTTGGGGTAGAGATTTTAGAGAGGTTTGTTACACGGCCATGCCTAGTGCTCTATTAGATGAGATTTAGAGCAGACTTGAAGTTAGTGCGTGATGACACAAAAGTTATATTGTGAGGAAGGGTATTCCATAATTTTGCTATGGAGTAGGAGATGAGAGCTTCTCCAGCAGAGTTCCTGGTTCTAGTTACCTGTAATTGCTTTTTGTGTCTGGAGCATAGTGGTCTAGTGGTATGATAGGGATGGAATAGATTTTGGAGGGAGGGGACTTTTAGAGGATGATTTAGTAGTTTGTGGGTGAGTGAGAATTGGTACCATTGAAGGAGGTGAGGGAGCTCTAGCCAGCCTAGTTCAGTAAGTGAGGTGCAGTGGTGGCTACGGTAGTTTGTGCCAGTGGCAAACCTTGCTATTTTGTTGTAGCAAGCTTCGAGTTTACCTAACACACTTTGCCTTAGGTTGATAAATATTAGAGAGGCGTAGAGTAAGGTGGAGATAAGGTGGCTATTTGCAACTGAAATCTTGGCTGTTTTGGTGAGGAATTGCTTATTTCTGTATAAAGCTTCTATTTTGTTTTGTGTACTTTTTTATGGTTCGGGAGATGTGGCTGTCAAACTTGAGGTTATTGCCAATTTCAACTCCAAGTAGTTTAGTGTGGTCTGTTGGGGGGATAATGGTGTTGTCATTGGCTTTAATATTAAATTGGTGGGTGTTTAGATTGTGTTTGGTGGGTGGGAAGATGAGGAGTTTTGTTTTGTTTGGGTTAAGTATTAATTGTGCATCTGAAAGCCAAGTTTCAACTGAGGAAAAGACTTCCTGTGTGGTCTTTTGAAGTTCAGGTAGGGAGTAGGCTGAGCAGATGATGGTGGAATCACCTGTGTACTGTATGAGCGTGGCCTGTTTGGTAGCAGAGGCTAGATTATTAGTGAATATGGAGAAGAGTAAGGGTCCAAGGATGGATCCTTGGGGAACACCTATTGAGACAGGGAGTTTGGGGGATATATCATTATGCCAAACAACGGATTGATGGCGGTCAGTCAGGTAGCTCTGGAACCAGTTTGTGACAGATTGAAAGAAGGATAGAGTATTGAGGACAGTGATGTGTTGTTTATGAGAGACCATGTTGAATGCTTTAGATAGGTCTAGGAAAGGTGCAGAGGCGAAATAACCATTGTTTTTATGTTGAAGGATTGTATTAGTGAAAGCAAGTAAGGCAGTGGTTGTGCTGTGGTATGGTCGGAAACCATGTTGTGTGTTAGATAGGAGGTTGTTAGTAAGGAGGTAGCTTAGAACTTGAGAGTAAATGCATCTCTCAAGTATTTTTGATAGAGGAGACAGAATTGCCATGGGCCGGTTGGTGAATTCTGTGGAGGGCCCACCTTTGTGGAGGGGGGGGGGCGGTAATGTGGGATATTTTCCATTGTGAGGGACATAGCTTTCAGATAAAGATTAGTTCATCAGGATTGCAACTTGGTAGGCTAGGGCTTCAGATGCAATTTTAAGGTACTCAGCTGAGAGGTTGTCAGCTGCTAGTTTTGTGGGCTTTAGTTTTGATAAGAGTTTTCTTGTTGTTGGAAGTAGGGATAGGAGAGAAAGTGAATGCAGTGGGCAGGTTACTAGATGTAGTTGGAGGGGCTAGGGCACAGGGGTTGTATTGTTTTGCTAGTGATAGAACGGTTTGGGTGAAGTGAGTGTTGAAAGAGGTGGCAATGTTTTCAGAGAAGTTTGTTTTGTTTGGTGGAGGGGTTCCTACATTTCCTGGGTGGAGGATGGAGTTGATGGTTGACCAGAATTGTTTAGGGTTGTTTTGGGTGGAGTTCAGGGCAGACTGGTAATATAGGATTTTGCCATGTTTTATTCATTTTTTGACTTTGTTACGTAATTCACAAAATTTCTCTGTATCAGAGGGTTTTTTTGGTCTTGTGCCAGTGATTCCAGGCTCTATCTCGGTTTTTCATTTCTGATCTAGTGGCTTTTTGTAGCCATGAGGAGGACTTGGCTTTAACTCTAGTAAATCTTGTGGGAGCATGGCTGTTTAGGACTTTAAGGAAGGTGGTATTGAAAAATTTGACAGCGTCATCAAGGTTGAGGTATTTTAGTGGAGTCCAGTTGCAGTTTTTTAGGGCTGAGATGAAGTTGTCAGGGTTAAAGTTTATACACACACACACACACCCACACACACATATATTTATATATATATATATATATATATATATATATATATATATATATATATATATATATACATATACACACACACACACATATATATATATATATATATATATATATATATATATACATGGATTTACTTTAGTAGATCGACATGTTAAAAGAGCGAACACGAATTAACCGACGCCAGAAGATCGCAAGTCACTTCACCGACGCCAGAAGATCGACAGTGCACAAACACGACATCGCATACACCCGACACATCATACCAACAAACAAAACAAATCCCCTATCCAAAACCCACACACACAACACAAGCACACCAAAATCCTTACAAACGAACACCAACCCATACATACACAGCTATCTACAACCCTAACCCAAACCCTTACCCTAAGGTCCGTCACTATCGCACACTCACCTAACCCGCGCCCTAACCCTAACTCACTTATCCCACCCCTACCCCTACAGACCACCAACATCGCACACCTTACTTGCACCCTTACCTAACCGCCCTAACCTAACTCACTTATCCCACCCCTACCCCTACAGACCACCAACATCGCACACTTACCTTACTCGCACCCTTACCTAACCGCCCCTAACCTAACTCACTTATCCCACCCCTACCCCTACAGACCACCAACATGACACTTACCTTACTGCACCCTATCGTCCGTCACTACCGCATACTTAGACATCCTTTCCCCATCGCAGTGTTCTCAGCGTTGGTGTCTTCCTCCATCGGTCTTCTGCCTTGTCGATCTTCTGGCGTCGGTGAAGTGACTTGCAATCTTCTGGCGTCGGTTAATTCAGTGTTCGCTCTTTTAACATGTCGATCTACTAAGGTAGATCCATATACACACACACACATATATATATATATATATATATATATATATATATATATATATATATATATATATATATATATATACATATATATATATGAGTGTATATATATATATATATATATATATATATATATATATATATATATAAATAAATATGTGTATGTACATGTATACATATATCTACATATGTGTGTGTATATTTTCACTATCAAGTACTATACAATTGTAGAAGTCAAAGCAGTTCACTACTATTCAGTATGTGTACTGACAGATATGGTTAAAAAACAACCAATATCTTCACACCTCTGATGGCTTAGTGGTTAACTGCTGTGATTATAATGTACAGGGTCCTGGGTTCAAGACCTGCAAGGGCTGTTTCTTTTGTTGCTTGGTAGAACAAAGACTGTTGGATACAGAGAAGTTAAGGCAGTTTTGAGCAGCTTTAAGTGGGTTTGCACGGATTTGGGCGATGGTAAGCGGTGCTAATGTATGGTTAAACAAAAAGGTGCTTACACCATGTAGGCTTCACTTACCAGTGCACAAATCTGCTTAGCATTTACATTTAACCATTGCTTACACCTGCTAATATAGGTTAGCCTTGGTCACATTCCAGACTGATAAAATAGCAGGGTAATGACATATTTAATAAGTGTATTTAATTCCATGTACATAACATGCTTCCATGTGCTGTCATTAAAGTAGCAAGGGGTGTGAGTATGCTGTACGGGACACCTGAGTATATATGGCTAGTACAACAATCTTTTCTCTTTGTATGTCTTCCATACATGGGTAGTATCCCAGGTTATATGCAGTCACACTTGCATGCATTGTATCATTATGTTAACACTGTTTTCACAAGTAAGAGAAGATTGCATATTGTAGTACTGGAACTATACACCCCTGCATGCAAAGCTGGACTCTGAGTACTGACTACTGTGTTCTTGGTGTGTGAGCTGTGTGTTATTAAGTATTTGCTACTGGATATTGATCTGAAATGTGGATATTAACTGTCAACTGCTATGTGTATAGGATATGTCATTGTGGGCTGCTGTCATGTAGTAATGGCATACCTATCAGTGTCAGATGTCTTTCTGTCAAAACATTCATCCGAATGCATAACCTGTTGGCTAGCTGATTTCTGTCTGTCCTCTGTACAGATGTGCAGATGTCAGGTATCCATCTCAGCTGCTTATAGGTATTCTATGCTTGACTAACACTGACATGTCTGCCCAGCTGCGTTATGAATGCCACAGCTAGGAAACCCCACCCTATATGCACCACATGCCATGGATACCTCAACTAGACTACCACAGTCAACAGAACATGCTTGTGTACAGTTCTCCAACCCAGACATTGGCCATGTTATGTAATATATGTTACATACATGTCAGTTGGAACACCTCACTGGCCCTCTGCAAGAGAAAACCAAATGATTGCATGTTGCATTTAACTGTCACCCTGGGGATCACTCAAGTGGTATCAGTTGATAGATGGCCTGCTGACAAATGTCAGGTGGCATGATACCACTGTACCCACATCCCCTACTCTTCTTATCTCTCCATGTACATTATCCTGGCACACACCTAGGAAGACGTGCACCTATGGATCCCAGTACTGACAAATTTGTCAGTGTGCATTACTTAGAATAACAGTGTCTGTGTGTTGTAAACTTGTAGTTGATAATACTCTTAGGGCCTTCTCACCCACTACACCCCCCATTGCCATATTTAGAAATGGCTGCAGTGGACATTAAATGCACCTTGTTACACTCTTCACCCTATGGGCTACCTGGTGCTTGCAGTACCAGCATAACACTGTTGTACAAATGGGTATATAGGCATGGGTTACTCTCTGAGTTCTGGCAAGTGTGTGAATGTGTACAAATGTGTTCTGAGGCCACATTCACCAACTACAGTATACCTTGCCATACATTATAAGGGATAGTGATATTGCTGACATTAGGTGAGCCATGACAAACCCTCATCCTACTATCTCTCTGGCATGTGTAATAAATGCATATCCCTGTAGTAGCACTGATTAGATACACAAGGGGTTGTATTGCAGTCCTGGTCAATGTCAGTGTATGATTGTGGGTATATCAGAGCATTGTCATGGGTTTCAGTGAGTAAAATATCCAATGTGGGGTGTGGGTGCTGGCTATACTGTCTTTACACCATGGTACCCCCCAGTACATGTCTCAAGGTCCACTGTATGAGGACCACTGTCAGCATCAACAATACAGGCAATTGATTACACTATCCAGCCCAATGATGCCTGTGCTGTGTGCAAATTATCTGTAACAGAATGGACTCACTGACAAGGTAGTTAGCACTGATAAACCCAGGTCTCTCAGATGTGTCTCACTGTTATGTGTTTGTCAATGTGTATATGACAGTATGTCATACTATGTATTTTTCATTAACGCCCAGTACATCCCCCATTACCATACCATACAAGGCCTGGTGATGTTCTTCACTTAACAAGAAACTTGGGACACACCTCATCCTAAAGGCTGTGTGGTGTGTGCAGTTAAGGCCAAAAACATTAGTAGCAATAAGTACCTAGGTATGGGTTCTACTCTGTGTTGCCAAGTAACTGTGTGTGTATGTGAAGGGATCTACTTCAGTTTGCAGAAAACAGATGTCCCAGGAGGTCATCTGTCCGAGAACTGACTGGCAAACGTTTACATTTCAAAGGAATCATCTTGTTAAAATTCATTCCATCAAAACTAGTAGTAGATGTGTAAATGCCCTCTTCCCCACTGTACAGCCATACAGCGATACTGGAGTTGGTATATTTAGTTGGGTGTGGATGTTGTGGGCACAGCCACCCTCATTGGGTTTATTGTTGTGTGTATCCCCCCCCCACTTAGTCTGCTGTAATACTGAACAGTTTATGTTAACAGGTTAAGTAGTTGTCAATTACACTATGTGTGGTTCTACGCCACCCCACACCCTCCAAAGTGGAGGGCTGTGTCACCCACGACAGCACACCTATGTTTATCAACTCCAGGATTGCCTACATTGGAGAAGAGGACATATCCTGTACCATCTTCAATGACATTAAACTGGCAGACTGATTATTTACTGATATAATGTTTTGCCTATTTTGTCTTGGTGGAATTACATATGCTAAAATGAGTTCAGTGCAAAATTAAGTATATCCACTGTGTATGTGTGTGTGTGTGTGTGTGTGTGTGTGTGTGTGTGTGTGTGTGTGTGTGTGTGTGTGTGTGTGTGTGTTATTCACAAACATTTGGTGTGTGCCACCCAATACATTTACCATTGTCCACTGTAGAAGGGCTACTGACATCAGCCATCATGCACTCACCTGTATACACCCCACAGACCTATCAGCCATGTGGCACATGTGGTAGCTGTTATACAGACCTGTTACTTGTGTTCAGCTGTACCCAGGATATGACACAGTCACTGTGTCACCACAGTGCCATACCCCTTGTAGGAAACAACAACAGACCAACATCCTTCTGACATATAGACACCTGCAACACAAACTGAATACATTATGGAGACCACAATCAGTCAGTGTTAATAACAGCTATAATGCATCATGGCTGGACAGCTACACATCCTGACATGTAAGCATTAAACTTTCCAGCTGAAAACATGTTACACAGCATTACATTGCTAAACCTTAGTACATTCACCCTGTGCATCAGAACCATGTTAGCATGTCCTTGCATCGATGGTATGGATGACAGGGATGTGGCACAGGTATTATCATATGCACAGGGTGTGTTGTAGGTTTGCCAGAGACCTAGGCTGAGCCATTTGTTTGACATCACATGTGTGTGTTAGGGGGTTTTGTTATCAATTGGGCTGTGCAGATGTGGTGTGTGTAGGTATGGAGGTTCCCTACCTGTGTTGGTGATGTGTGTGTGTATGTATGCACACAGTTCTGCCATGTGGCTGCCCTATACAGGGGTTTGTGTGACAGCTGTAGACTGCACATGACAGGCTGTGCAGTTCACCGTGTCTGGCCACGGACATGAGAACTGTGCCTGCCAGGGGTTCCATGGGCACTACCAGGTACAAGCCCAAATATGGTACTCTCCCCTGATGATGACAAATGTCCACTGGATCTGGGTCCCTGTTGGGACCAGCCAGGACCATGTGCACATGGTTTGCTGTGTTGTGGTGTGGACAGCACCCCCTGCAGTGCTGTTGCTGATACTGCCACTACGGGAGCGGCTGTGACTTGTTTCACATCCACGTAGACCTCCACCTGTTGGTATTGCTGATCTACATCCATGTGGCTGTCACCCTACTCCCACCATATGCTCTAACACAGGCATTGCATGATCGAGGATTCCCACCTTCTCACCCAACCATCTATGCAGGACCTCTGCAAAATAACAGTGGACATCTTCAAGATCACGGATGTTGTCAAGTACAGCAGAATGAGTAGCCCTCTGGAGCCTCAGACTCTCTCTGGTATAATGTTCCGTACATGCCTGTGCCTTCATGATGGCCTGAAACATGCATCTGGTGACACCTGCTGTGGCACTTCTGCCAGGGGCATGATGGCCAACAGCCCTCCTATCTGTGTACACTCCTACCTGTGTACATCTGCCTGTGTGTACCTCGCTGGTCATCCGGCTGTGGCTGCTGTGTACAGACACACTTGCCATAGTCACCACACTGTCCTGTTTTATGCCACCACCCGCCAACTGTCCCTCATCTATGGCCACTGGTGATGGGGTATGTATAGGCATTGTGACTGTATGCAGGGATGGGGTGGATGAAAGTGGGATGTCAACCGATGGCACAGCTTCAGCCCCTAACAACCCTGTCTGTGTCTCACCATACCTATTATCATTGTCAGAGTCTGTATGGACACTAACATCAGTTTGCCTGCAGGAGGGACCCTGACCCACCTCGCTACCTGTGAGGAGAAAACAAAAAACGCAATTTAAGGCCTGTACATCATTGTTTACCTGTATACACACACACACACACACACACACACACACACACACACACACACACACACACACACACACACACAAACAAACACACACTTACAGGTGAGGTGGCACAAATTCTATTACACAGACCTCTCATTACCCAGCAGTCAACATGCATGACATATGATACTCAACAGCATGCACTGCAGGTATACTTAATCCTTGTTACCAACATTATACATCTCTGTGATGCATGAGTTATGTTAGTCGGTGATGCCCCTTCCCCCGGAACACACTGCACCCATGTACACAGTATTGCTGTGCACCTATTCAGCACCCTGGCATGTACTGTGCACCATACCTCATGAGTGTACACACCATTGCCGAATGTCCATATGTGTGGCAGTTATGTTTGCTCTGTTGCTCACAGCCCCTATGTGTTTGTCTGACACATACCTGGGATGATATGAGGACAGATGTGAATAGTGAATGCTTGACCTCTGATTTGCAGATCTCATCATCAGCAGTGCATGTATAAGCAATACAATCCAATTACACTGACAACCTTTAAAGCTTACTGTGGCTATTAGAAGTGTACACACCCTTATTGACATGACAGCCTTTTCCATGATATGCAGTGGGGCCACAGTACTGCATATTGTTAACATTACACACACCTGATATGTGACATATGACCTGTGCAATCAAATGCAGTATCAAACAAATGTGTTAGGTGGGCAGATGCTGATTGAGATGCTTACAATATGTGGGTTGCATAAGCGTGCACACCCTTAACATGAGGGTTTGTTGCAACACCTGTTAAGTGAACTACAGCAGTCACTATTCCTGGAAGGGGTATACTAACATGGCCCATCTTCACTTTTCATTATTTGGTCTCTCCGCCCTACAAATGTCCCCCCAACTTTGCCAGATTGCAAGGTCAGCTCATGTGCACAGTCTTTGGAGGTCTCACAGTGCCTTTACTATTGCTGTGAAGTCAGGGTTATGTCTGGCACAATTCATGACCTTGACTGTGTTCAGATACAGCCATTCTTAGCGAGCTTTGGATTTATGCTTCAGTTCACTGTTGTGATTCAGGATGACAGCCAAACCAATCCTCAGCCTTATTGCAGATGCTTGACAACTATGGGGCACACGAGTGTCATTTTGCAGTGTTCCAAATTTAGAACACCATGTCTACCGGCCTAGTTCATGCTAATGAACAGCAAACCTAAAGGTGTATACTGGCACCAGCAAGGTACAGATGGGGATGGTGGGCCTGAGGTGGAGTGAGGTGTTGCTTGTGCACCACATGTATCTTTATTAGTACTGTCTGTAGGCTTCAGCCTTGGTCTCGGTACACCATTATACATTGCAACACATGCCTTTGCGAGACTTGATGTTATGCATATGCTACCTATAGAGAGCCCTGGATGATGTTTCCTGTGGAACAATTCTTCCATCTGATTACCCTAACTCATAGGCCACACTTATGCAGATTCCAGGTGATTGTTGACACAGGTACTGCACAGGCAGTACCTGCTAGATATCGCTGCAAGTCTCTCAGTGTTGTTGCATGTTTCTTGGCAGCCTCCATGACCAGTTTGCAACATGTGTTGTCATCTGTCTTGGATGGGCATCTGTTTTTTTCTGCATTAATGTTGTCCCATACTTCATAGCCACATACTTGACTGCACTGTTTGCCATGGTATATGCCAGGGGTTCCCAAAGTGTGCATCGCAGTGCCCTGGGGAGCTGCGGCTTCCTCACAGGGGCGCTGCAAACTAATAAGCTTAGCTGCAAAATGAACCGCAAACTAATAAGCTTAGTTACTAAGCTTATTAGTTCGCGGTTTATTTTGCGGCCGCACTACAGGTTATAGGCTACAGATGTTAGTTGCTGGTTACTGGTTGGCTATTACATAGTAACCAAACAGTGGGTCATTATATTTTTCACCATAGTACTCTTTCCTTAGTTCCTCTTAACCCTTTGTTTACCGTAAGATGTTATAACAACAGTGTACAGCTGCTGTAGTCAGAATAGTTCTGTGTTCTGCCATTAAGAGAAAGAGTTTGCCTTTGCTCACTCTGTACCTACATTCAGCTCACACAGCATTTTTTTTTTTACATTTAAATCACATAGAAATGAGGAACACTTCAAAATAAAAAGGTGATACCACCTTACTTACAGTATATTATAAGAACATAGTAGGCACAGTTTTCATGATCCATCGCTAACAGTAGCATTTTATAGAGTTTTTACCAAGGAAAGAATGGGCTTTGAATACCAAATACAAAAATAAGATGCTGGGAAGTATTAAGCGTTTAACTGTTCGTTTAGGAACCCAAAAACAAAGCCTAATTCACTTTGCGAATTAAAACAAGACTGGATGTACAATAAATTTAAAGTGAAATGACACTGTGAGAATTTACCTGACGCAAACAAAGTGGGTGTTACTCTAGACAGCTTCAACTCAGAACAAAATTCCTGTGGAACTAATGGGAGATTTAGCATGGCAGACCAGAGTTTTACTAATAATAGTCATAATAATGCTTGACTGATGAACTCTAATATTCCAGATTTTGAAGAGTTGTCGCGAATAAACACTAAAGTGTTTCATGTGGGGTCATTTGGGGCTTTGTGGAAAGAAAACTATTGCCACGAGATTTTTCATTGGAAGATACTGAGATGTATGAAGAGGAGGATGAGGAAGATGTAGTTCAGGAGCTTCACTGCTCTTCTGCAACAGCTTCCGAACTGGAAGTTGTTTGGAAGTATCTTGCAGAATTAGCTGCATCTTGCGTGTTTCTTTGTTTACATTAGTTACGTGCATAAAACTCTTCTGAATAGTTTGCAGATGTGATGATTTTAGAGCCTCTTCGAGGGGTTACCAGCTGTACATGTTTTTGCAGAATTCCCAGATTTTTGCCTTGTGTTTCAGGTCTGTTCTTCATACAATTTGCATTTTTCTGGCAAGTTAGTGAAGATTGAAGGCACTAAATAATGATGTACATTTTAGTTTGACTTCATATTCTTCTGAAAGTGCATGTAAATTGACAACTTATTACTTTAGCAGTTTTCTAAGTTTATAAGAGCAGTGTTTAAAAATTGCCCTTATTCTTCTCCATAATTTTTTAGCTTTGTCCAGGTATCTTGCACTTAGCCAGAGGGCATACCTGTCATCCGCTATTTGTATTGCTGTTTTTAAAGATGGATTAACTTCAAGCTGTACCTTTTGTGATACTTCCAAAATCAGGCAGCCCAATCACAGTTTTGTCTCTTACTTGCTGATCTTTAATCCATTAAATCTGCAGTTTTCTATTAGTGCATATAATTGTCTCACAAACGCTTCCAAATACTGTGAAAATATGCTATCTTCCGTGTTATTTCTTTTTGGCACAAACTGTGTATTGAGTTTATTACTGATTCATGTGGCCATCTATAAATGCAAAGGAGCTGTATGTGGCCTTGACCTCTCTGTCCATTGAAAACAAAATTGTGTTTACCTTTTTTTTTTCTTTTTGTAATTTTGAGGCTGTATGAAATTGTATAAATCTTTTGTCTCAAGGCAGGCCAGAAAAAATAGATGTTAAACTGAGGTCCTATTTGCTTGGCTTGATGGTAGCATGGGTGAGTGTAAGACATTCCACAGCACTTACTGAAAAGAATAGGGGAAGTTCCCTTGGGCCCTGGCCAAATTTCCCGTAATCAGTATGAATACAACATATGGTCTCCCCTGAAAAAAAAGGCCATTGGCCTAGTGGGACTAACATAGTTAACATAGTTTTTCTGTTTGTTTTTTTTAACTTATTGTTTTTTTCTGTGTGAACTTTTTACTTACTGTTTTAGTTTGTTAGTTGGGATATTTTGCAGTAATTGTTTTTTCAGTGTGACCTTTTTACTCATTGTTTTAGCCAGTCAACATAGTTTAAGTAAAATAAATAAAAAGAAAAAAAAATGTTTTTTTAAAGTCAGATGTCTCTGGTGGGAGAAGAAATGTGGTATTTTAACAAAAAGTGCTTTAAGTTTGGTAAAAAAAAGAAGACTTTGTGAGGTAATATATATATTTTTTTATCAATGCATCTACCTCTGAGCATTTGTGATCATGCAGCATGGAGTGGTTTTGTAAGCTATAATGACAAACCCACTCCAAAATACTATACATTTGATCCAAAGTAGACCAAATATAAAAATCTGGACATTTTACGAAATTCTGGACAGTTGAATTGAAATGTATGTTTTTGTGATCTTAAATACTTGTGTTATTAATTTGTTCAGTTACAATTACATTTTTTGTGATCTTAAATACGTGTGTTATTTATTTTTACCTAGCTAACCCTTTTAATTAAAGAAAATATTATTTTGCAAAGTATACTTGTTAGAACTTGACGGGGGGGGGGGGTGCCTTGGGAAAACCTGGATTCAACAAAGGAGCCGAGAATCGAAAAAAATTGGGAACCACTGGTATATGCACTGGTTAGGTAAGGCTACGTCTCCCACTCCTGAGTGCTACCTTTTGGATATGGGATCCATTCCATAGTTTGTAAGATGTGTGCAAGCCATGGCTGCCACTGTTGCAGGTGAGTGGGCAAATGTCATGGACATACTTCTTGGACAGCAGACCATTATTTGGTGTGACATTGAGGCCCTGTGCTTGATGGAAGGTGCGTACTCAAGAAGAGTGAATGCTGTCAGTACCTCAAAAGCTGCTTCCACAATATGATATTTGGAGTGTGTGCACACATATGCTTCCAGTGTTTGTTAAGGTATGTATTCCCCATATTTGATGTCCTGACATAGGATTCCATATTACACATTAATTGCTCATGTTAGGATCACATTACAGGTTGTAAAAGGTGTGGACTGTGGTATTGTAATATGCCATTGTGTAGATCTGTAACAGTTGCCATTGTAATAGTGGTGTTAGACTGTTATAGCCACTGTACAAGGGTAATATTTCAGACATGTCCCTGCTGCAGGCCATTTGTACCACCATTAGTTCATCTCTGTTCACACATCTTGCACTGACAGGTTGTTAGGTATACTGCAGGACTCTTACATACCCTTCAGATATGCCACCATGGTGACCACTGTGATGCAGTGCAGTTAACAGCAATGATAAGGGAACATGTACAGCATGCATTATGGGTAGGTGTGTTAAATGTGTGCATGGCAAATACCATGACCATAACATGGCTGGTGTATTGGCAAACCTGAACAAAACAACTCCATACTCACCAGCTACAGGCTGCTACCCCAGTTGTATACCAGAGGGACCTACATAGTTGTGTGAGAGATGTAATGTCAGTAGCCACACCTGTGGCATTGGTATAGGGTGGGAGCAGCATTTCAATAAATCAGCAGTACAAACCCACAATACTAGAGATTATGCGCATCTGTTCATTACTACACTGCAGCAACAGACTGTGTTGTCTGACATATACATGAAGATACTTTACAGATGAAGATGGATAAGCAACAGTGGTCTACTAATTTGCCCTGGGGTCTTACCTGCATCCTCCTCACCCATTGTGTGGGTAGCACCCACCTCCACAATGCTATCTTCAGGTTCCTGGCTTGGATGGTAGGCGGGTGCCCCAAGGCTGGCGAGGAGCTCCTCAGCATGTGTCAGTGAGGGCTGGATGGCATGACCCTCCCCCCACCTGTGGCTAGCTGGTCTCTCCTAACTGCAGCAGCACGCTGATGGGCGTGGTGGATGAGATCAGTGCAACAATGATGCCCCTGCTCATAACTGCGGTTATCCCGGCCGACATCGTTCACCCAGTGGATGAGCTCATTCCACATGGCAGTCCTCTTCTGTAGATCAAGAGGGTTCTGTGATGTTGTACAAGGAAGTTTATTATTATATCATTCTCCTGGGGAGTATACGCAGGGAGATGCTCCCGGGACATGCTACCTGGAAGACATAAACAGGAAAAAAGGTCTGAGGACCTCATACTGCAAGGATATAATAGTTGATAATTGTCAACCCCCCACCATATCTGCAACAATAATCTGAATACACAAATCAATGGGTATGTTTACACAAAACCTACTGTTGGGACATATATCCTATTGTTCAACAAATATTGAAATGTGTTTCTATTCATGTTCCATGTTGAAACACTATCATTGGTGGCCTGTTGCTATCAGTGTACCTGCATGCCATTGTAATGGCCGCTGTGGTTCCATATATGCATGTGTTCTGCTTGCTATGCAACTGTTCCAAATCTGGTGTTTTTGGGTTAATGGGAATATCTATGCATGCGGTTATAACTAATCCTGGATTGTGTTGACTATCACTAACCCACATATGTTCTAAAACTGTTAACACAATAGCATGTTTGGGAAGGCTGTTCCCAGCAGACCCATCTCTCCCACCTCATCTGGTCGTAGCACCAGGCCACAGCACATCTGGGACCCACCTCAGGACCTCCTCATCCACTGGTCCTGCACTACCTTCAGGTGGAACCACCTCAGGGGATGAGGCTTGTCCCCCCCTGCCGAGAGCAGGCACAGACAGGATCCTGTCACCTGAAGTTAGGTCCAGGGTCTGGTGCATAGGGAGCTCCGCAGAGAATTGGGGGATCTGCTACACCAGCTTGAGGGCCTCGTGGCACAGTTAGAGGGTCAGCCTGCCCCTCCTGCTCAGCCCCCAGCATAGCCACCTTCAGGGCGATGAAGGTACAGTGGTGACTGCCCATGGGTGGGGACCTCAGTCCCACTGTTTCCATTTGGGGGCTCATGGGCTTCCAATTTCCAAACATCCATTCCCGTCCAAGATGTTTACCCCCCCCCCACATGTATCATATACCGACCCTGTATGCTGTCTTGTCTGTCTTCCAGTCATATTCTCGAATTTCAGAAGCTCGACCTTCTGAAAGGGAAAAAAAAAAATCACACACAAAACAATGTTTCTGCAGGAAATATACCAACTCCGAGATCGCACTACAGTGCAGATAGGGAAATCTCCTATTCTGTGCTGTATGCCGATCCCCATTCAGACGGTTGAGCTTCTGAAATTTTGAGCATATGGTCTCGACCATATGCATTTTGAGATTTCAGCTGTTCGACCTTCTGAAAGGGAACCGTACAAACATACCACTGCCTAAACCAAGGCCATAGGGTATTGTAATAATACCTGCACCTTAATGATTAGAGCAATGATCATTAAAGTTGTGAGCACTACAAGGATATATAAGTTGTTTAGTGACATATCTGCCTCCCCCCACCATATATGCAGCAGTAGTAATCTAAATACACAAATTAATGGGTATGTTTGGCCATATGCATTTCGAAATTTCAGCAGTTCGACCTTCTGAAGGGGAACCGTTTGTACGCAGTGTATACTTCAATTGTCTTATAGGTAAATTCTACATCTCTTACCTGGTAGACCTTTGGAGGGAATGTTTGTTAACACTACCTGACTGTTTCTACACATATTCCCAGATTCCTAGTTAATATTATGCACATACCTCTCAGTCTCTTAATGCACACACTCTGGACAAAGCTTGACAACATGGGGGTACAAATAGGGACATGTTTGGAATATTGCTCTCATAAACTTGGAGAGTTGCTAAAGTGACAGGATTTGTTTTAATATACATTTTTTGAAGGTTTTGAGGTCTGAAAATCAAATGTATGTTGTTATTTCGTGACTGCAGTTCTGAGATAATCCCACTGATTTGCCAGAGGGACAGGCAAAAAATATGAGCCAATTATTTGGACATTCTGAAAAGTCTGTACAGTCGAGAGGTATGATTATGCATACAGCTTACTACCACTCCCAGGATTCGAACCATGACTGTGTCTGCTAAAAATACAACAATTTAAGTTGCAGCAGAGTGTGCTATTTGGATATTGCTTTCTATTCCTTCAGTGTTTTCTCTCTAAGTCTCTCTTGTTTGTACAATCTGACCTTGTAATTACAAGAGTCTTATACAGACATTCCTAGGCATATTTTTATGTAGCACAGTGTGAGAAACAGTGGTTGACACAACAGTACTGTTCTGATATCAGATGTTACTGAATGCTACATGTCAGGCCATACTATACCAGAGTGAACACTACCAGTCCAGGATTTAAATATTTATTGGCAGGCACAGTTTTCTTATGTAACAGACCGGTGGAGGGAATGTGTGTTAACACTACCTGACCTTCTATGTCTATTCCCAGATTTGTTTTGTGTCTTTCGGCTTTTCCCGGTTAGGGGTCGCCACAGCGGAACTCTGGTCCACTAATGATTGGCAGTTGACTTATATGTACCGGCTTGCCAGGCCTGACGCACAACCTTCAACAAAGGTACGCCCATTCATGCATGTCTCCACGCAGAAGACGCTCTAGCTGAGAATCGAACCGGACAGCTAAAGTGACAGGATTTGTTTTAATATACATTTTATGAAGGTTTTGAGGTCTGAAAATCAAATTTATGTCATTATTTCGTGACTACAATTCTGAGATCATCCCACTGATTGCCAGGGGGACAGAGGAACAGGCAGAAAATACGAACCAATTATCTGGACATTCTGAAAAAATCTGTACAGTTGAGAGGTATGATTATGCATACAGCTTACTACCACTCCCAGGATTCGAACCATGACTGTGTCTGCTAAAAATACAACAATTAAAGTTGCAGCAGAGTGTGCTATTTGGATATTGCTGTCTATCTCTTCAGTGTTTTCTGTCTTACTCTCTCTTGGTTGTACAATCTGATCTTGTACTTACAACAGTCTTATACAGGCATTCCTAAACATTTTTTTTATGTAGCACAGTGTGGGTAACAGTGGTTAACACAACATTACTATTCAAAGAATGTAACAATAAATGCCATACAATAGCAGAGTAAACACAACCAGCCCAGAATTTAGAGCTTTATTGCCAGACAGTTACAGTTTTATTTAAATATGACCTATATGGAACTATTACTGTTATATTGTCTGGTTTATTCAGTACAACCCATACACAGTTTTTATACTGCCAGATGACTTTCTATTACTTTATATTTATTTGGTATGACTACTACTAGCAGGATTGTTACTCACCAACCTCGCGACGCAGCCTTTGCAGTCTACTAGCATGGACTTTCTGATTCACAGCCTGCTTAACTGCAGCTGTAAGGGAAATAGAGAAATATTTAGGCATACCTATACACAGGCTGGACATTAGTAAACAGTTATTAGTATGAGTACTTACACACTGCTCGGACATCACCCATCTGCCTTGCTTCTTGGACCCACTCATCCAAGAGCTCTGTCTTTCACCACTTTAAGTCAGCATAGTGGTGCCGGACCTGCTCACCAGTCTGAGGGGGGAACACTTTATAAACTCGAAATACTGAAATCTTGAAATTCAGTATCTCGAGTTCATAAAGTGGCAGGATTGGAAGATCGCAAACTCAGAAGCATGAAATTCAAAATCTCGAATGCAGGAGATTTTGAATTAGCAGTTCTGGTGTTGCGCTGTGTTCATGGATTCAAGTAAGTGGTTATGTTTAAGGTTGTTGGGTAGGGGCTGTAGTGTGTGTTAGTGCATGTTGTTACTGTGATGTATGTGTGTGAGAGGAATGTAGTTTGTGTTGTGTTTTGTGTCTGTGCGTATGTAGTGCGACCTTGGAGTTAGAATATTTAAGTGGGGGTGGGTGGGGGCGCCAGGGGGCTTACACCCCTGCATATCATAAGGGTAGGTGTGTGTGCTTATTTAGTTGTGTGCGTGTTTGTAGTAATGGTGTTTGAAAGTGTTGGGAGTTTGAATTTCGCAGCTTTGGGATTTAGGGCTTCGTGATTGTGTAGTTTTGGGTATTTGGATTTTCTACTTTATAGGCTCGAGATTCTGCAATTCGAGATTTCAGAAGTTCGATCTTATAAAGTGACTCCATCCGAGGGATACCAGTGGCACTGGTGAGATCACGGGCGAGACTGTCCCAGGCTTCCACTTTATATTGGGAGCCTTGGTACTGGCCCTGCAGCAGTCTCTTTTCATGGTTTTGTACCAAGAGTCCTACCATGACCTTGGACTTCTGCATGCCCCAGCACTGCGCACGGAAGTGCATGCCCTCACCAACTCCTGCCATACTGCCTACAGTGAGAAGCTGCAACCAGTTATGAGCTGTATTCCCGCCTGTGGGGTTTAAATACAGCTGATATCCCGCTGTTTGTTGTGATTGGATGGTTGTGAATATGCTGAGTTAAGCTAAACTACGGGGAAACCTGCTTAGCTAAGGTTGGCAGTACTTAAAGGGACAGGTTCAGCACTGCTTACTGATGGGCAAATCCACTTAGCTGGGCTACTCATTGCTTAGCAGTCATATTTACACAATGCTTACACCTGGTAATCAGAGCTGTGCAATGCTTAGCATTGCTTATTTTTCATTTTACAGACTATCTACATATTATAAATTTGTTTACTGTTCCTGACATCCCCCAATGTGCTTTCATTACATTTATTCATGTGTGACTATACTGTATGGGGCACTTGTGTTTATATGGGGGTTTCACAACTTTATTAAACTGACACCTCACATCTGGACCTAATGCAGTATTCCGGTTAACAAATATATGTTAATTAGTAGCTAATAATAAAAAAAATGTTTATGTACTGCTTTCACATGTAAAATGCAAATTGGTTATGGTGGGGATCGAACTGGGAATGGCTGCTTGTAAAGTGTACGCTCTAACCACTACACTATTGTAATACTGCTTATATTGGATGTCTCTTGCTATTTACCTTTTTTGCCATTTAAGCTGGACTAAGAGTAGCTAAGCAATGGGCACACCCGCACAGCTACGCTTAAACTTTATCGCATTTATAAAAAAAAAGAATTTTTGTTGTGTTATTTTATCTATAGCCTTCAGAATATCCCTGCTAATGGTGAACCTGTTATTTTATCAATTTTCTGCTTTGTGGTATAATTGTCCCTTTTGGCTTTGTCCACATTCCTTACTCTGACAGGTTGGGTGGTGTGCGCTGTGTGCTTATACTACCTGTGTTATCCTAACAACTTTTGGCTTGGTAGGGATGATTGTGCCATATGCCTTTGACCAGATTTGTTATCCTGATGGCTGGTGGTGTTACGAGTGTTCTCGCTCGTTTTTAATTGCCGAAAGGCAATTCTGGAGTGCAGGGGGCATGTGTATTGTGAGAACTCTGCTCTCAGATACACTTCCTGTGCTTGTACATGGAACCGAGTCCTTTTAGAACATGGCAGCGCGCCTTCATAAATATGCACGGCATGCTGCCGTGCTGAACAGGAACGGTCCCTGACGTGCAGGAATAACTTATTCTTGCACGGCTCCTTGCTGAATTCCAGGGCTAGATTCTTCTGAGTAACATCATTAAACTTAATCCTTTACTTGGCCATTATCTAAACATAATATACCTTGTATTATGTGATGTTCTAGCAATGCAAGAGTTTGTCGTAGTTTACCTGGTAAGAGCCTAATGTTAGCCAAAATGTCAGGAATACCCTGTGTCTTATAAACTTGTAGTGGGTCATGCGAAAAAGGATTTCTGTTAATCTGGAAAGTTTGCTTAGCCATAGTTAAAAAAATGGAATCAGAATTGTACTTTAATATTTGCTTTAGTCCATTCAAGGCTACTTGTTTAATCACCTTGTTTATCACTATGTTACCCAGAATGTACCAATTCATAATTAATGTAAATAACACCTATATTTTCAAAACTGCTAACACTAATAACATACTATGTAAGATTGTTAGTACTAGTGCTCTGTATATCCCACTTACAATGTCTTACAAAATTTCAGAATATTACAGACATAGAACGAAAGCAACATTAGTGCAGCAGTTGCATTGTTGCCTCACAGCAAGAGGTTCTCTGGTTCGATTCTCACCTGGGGTGCCTACTTTGCGGAGTCTGCATGTCCTCCCTGTGTTCGTGTGGGTTTTTTCTGGGTGCTCTGGTTTCCTCCCACATTACAAAGACATGCATCTGGAGTATTTCTCTCTGGGCCTCTGCTGAAAACTGGCTTTGTTCCAGGTTGGCTTTCCTGGTAAATAGGTGTTAAATAAATAAAAATATATCCCATAAATAATTCATTTTCTTTGCAGAGTTAGCAAATACAACACATGTGAAAATACTATATGGCCACTGTTACTAAATGTGCCCAATATCAATTTGGTTTCAGTGCGCATGCAAAAATAATATCCGTTTTGTCAACAACTAGACCCTTAGATGTACCCAAATGACATGTTCCTTCCTTTTACTGTACTGTTAAACATCTGAGTCTTTTTTCTATAATGTTAGCAGCCACAAAAACTTCATCATACTACTTCAAATGAATACTTTTCTTGTCTTACCTGTATGATCAACTCTTTTCCCTTTAATAATCTAGCAAGTACCCATGTTGTCACTTCATTAAAAATCCTGAATGTTGCCATTGACTAAAAGTTGTAAAGAATTTTCCTGTCATTTAGTATTATATGTGATTCCTGGAAGATTACAAAAAAAAAAAAAAAAAACATAACAAAAAAGCACAATTTACAATTTATCTAAAATCACTTTCCCCTCAGTTCAAAAAACATGAAAAAATTATTATGCACCTGTATATCAATGGCTGTGTCAGATTTGCACCAGTCACAGCAGAAAAAATCACTTAATGCATCTCTCAAACTCTAAGGCTTCAAATGTCTTTTCTGTAAGAAAACAAATTAAATTCTATTATCCCTCACAGTATAACATAGAAGCACTGTGTTTTAAGAAAAACATTTCCAAATTCAGGAAGACATTTAGTTCTGTCAGCGTGTGTCTGTGAGGGCTGATAGTATTTTTTGTCCTATGTAAGTTGCCCTTAAAATGTCTTTGCATGCTATGTTGTACTCTGGATTGTACCACATTTAGTGTCTTTAAGGTACAAGAAAATCTACATTTATTATTGTTCCTAAGATTCAGAATCAGTACAACACATTTGTATGCATTAAATTACATTTTCCTATTGCTGCAACCCCAACCCCAATGAAATCAGTATGTAATGCATACATACGTCTAATAGAAAGCTGGTTATTTCACAATCTACATAGGTGTAAACAATCAAACTGTATTCTGAAACTCCTTAGGTGAACGTTCATCACACAGTCACTGTATTTTCTTTCAGTAGTATAGTTAGGGTGGAGCAAAGCGAACAGCCACCCCAGGTGAAAGTGTTAGAGCGTGATCATCCAATCCTGATCACTGTTTAGTACATACTGGTTTTTACATGCTGTTATTTAATTTGCAGTCAGTCCTGAGTACTGTAGTGCTCCATGCATGGTCTAACGTTTTTCTTGCTACAGTTTAAAAGGGGAAAAAAGGCTTTTTTTTTAAGTCAAACATGAGCACTATAGCGCACGGTATTGACTGTAGCAACTGCATGCTGCAGTTTAAACAGCATTTTTTTTTAGATCTTAGAATGCTTTAGCACCCTGTTTTCCATATGTGTAAACTGTGACAACTAGTTTAAGGAAAAATGAGAGCATCTTTTTTTTTTTTTTTAATTGATCTTTATCTGTGGAAGGAGGGACTAGGAGCAGAAAAAGGATCCAATTCAAGCCTGCATTGCAGAAATATCAGATACTGTATCTGATTTCCTCATCTGGTGAAGGGTGGGGGACAAAGAAACAGGATTTGGTTGGCTCCTGCATTTTAGGAGCACCAGACACCAGATCACAGACTTTTTTTTTTTTTTGAGGGGGTACTAGATCAGAGAGTGGATCTGGGAGATGAACAGCTACTCCTCTGATTCTTTTACATTGTATTTGATCCTATATGCACAACTACTAATATTTAAACCTACATTAAATCTTGAAGTCTGACAGTTTTTGGTGTTAAGACAAAATTACTAGTGTTCATGCTTCTCAACCTCTTGGCACAAGAAATCTGGAGAAAGCATGACATAATGTGCAGACAGAGGCCCAAAAATAGGGACACATTTGAAATATTGCTCTTACAAACTTAGAAAGGTTCTAGAATAACAGAATTTGTGTTAGCATGCATTTTCGGAAGGATGCGAAGTCAGAAAGTCAAAGGCATGTCATTATTTAGTGACTTTAATCCTTAGATCATACTAGTGACTTGTCAGAAAACCATAAATTTTATGAGGAATGTGGCAAAAAATAAGAGGCAAAATCTGGACATTCTACAAACGTGGACAGTTGAGAGGTATGCTAGTGTTAGTTTTTTATCTGATGGAAGTATTTGAGCAGAGTTTTTGCATCTTACTAAAACAGGAGGCACATTGTCTTTTTATCAGGGAAACTCATAACGTCTCACTTTATTCATTTTGTATGAAATCCTGTTAACTAGTTATGACAGTAAGCATATCTCATTAATTTCAGATTTCCTTCCAGTGAGCAGATGCCTTAAGATGTAACCATTTTTATGCTGGGAAAAACAGTTGATCTGACAATTGTGATGTTCACAGTAAACTGAGTTTATGTTACCTACATATTTTCACTTCAGTTACAAAAGCTTATCATACAGCTAAAAACTGATTAAATAGTACTGTACAAGTTACTTTGTCATGATGGGCAACTCTGTCCAGTTAAGTTTTTTAGAGCTCATTTTCTTTATAAGTGTATCCTTTTTTTTGGTAGACACACATTCATATTTTCAAAGATTTCTCACTTAATTCAAATCAGCCAGTATTCCTGAAGTTTTTTTATTTTATTTATTTATTTTATATTTGTTGACCGGGCTAGTCTAACTGGATACATGTCCATTTTCAGTAGAGGCCTAGGGAGAAAAGCTCCAAAAATAAACTAATGTATCAGGAATAAAAAGCAGTAAAGCAACATAAAACTAACAATGTTAAATACAATATTGCTGTAGGCTAACATAGTAGAAACTAGAATCAAAGCAGTAAAGCAACATAAAACTAACAATGTTAAATACAATATTGCTGTAGGCTAACATAGTAGAAACTAGAATCAAAGCAGTAAAGCAACATAAAACTAACAATGTTAAATACAATATTGCTGTAGGCTAACATAGTAGAAACTAGAATCAAAGCAGTAAAGCAACATAAAACTAACAATGTTAAATACAATATTGCTGTAGGCTAACATAGTAGAAACTAGAATCAAAGCAGTAAAGCAACATAAAACTAACAATGTTAAATACAATATTGCTGTAGGCTAACATAGTAGAAACTAGAATCAAAGCAGTAAAGTAACATAAAACTAACAATGTTAAATACAATATTGCTGTAGGCTAACATAGTAGAAACTAGCATCAAAAGAAAAACGTGCGCAGGTTTTAGCAGTACAGTAGTTCTAGAAGTGTGCATCTGAGGTTTAGAGGTTGTCATTTGATTTGTAGAAGAGTAGGGAAGAAATTAAAGCTTCTAGCTAATTATTAGGGTCTATATTGCAACATTGAACGCTTAAAACAGCGGATGATGTTACATCGACACATTTTCAGCGAATCCACAAAACAGCAATTTCTTTCCTAGGGAAAGAAATCTGTGTTCCAACCCCCGCAAAAAAAAACATTACACACTTCCAAACACATACACACATACCCAATTCTAATTATACCCCCCAAAAACCAGTAAACAACTAAATACTCATCTGCACATAACCCAACCATACATTTAACGAAAAAAAAAACAGTAAACATTTTAAACCAGATGCACTTACCTTAACCCGCACCCTAACCCTAAGGTCAGTAACTCTTGCACATTTACATAAACAGCTTCAAACACATACACACTTACCTTAACTTTAATTCTACTCCCCCAAAACAAAAGTAAACAACTGAAAACACATACACACGTAACTCAACCATACATCTAACACAAAATATAAAACAGTAAACACTTTCATACATATGTACTTACCTTAACCCGCACCCTAATCCTAAGGTCAGTAACTGTTGCACAATCACGATCAGGAGCTGTACCGGACAAGGGACCACACTACACTTCAGAACACGGCAAAACAACGAAGCGGTCAAGCGACTTCTTTCCCAGGGAAAGAATTCGCTGAACAGCCGCTTCACTGTTTTGCCTGTTCACTCTACATGTGACAACGAAAACACATTCGACATAATGCATTTTCGTTGTACTCATAGGAACCCAATTATTATGCCTGTTCAGAATTTTACACTTTTGTATCATAGTTGGCAGACATACAAAACTGACAGTGCAAGTGCCTGGAGCAGGAGTAGGGTTCACTGAGATTATGTGCTTCTGTTGATGTATGGATTTATCATTACTTTTGTTTTAGTCCTGCTACACCCTTTTGTATGGACGTGCATAGTGTCTATTGTCTTTACCACCATCTTTGTACCTATTTAATTTTCACTTCCACTATGATTGGATGAAAGTGAATGAACCATGGATCAGAATGCTTGAATTGTGTTTCCAAAAACATCTTGCTGAAGACCACCTTTTTTGCAGGGGGGCAAGCCCCATATACCTGCAAACATATACCAAATCCAAAGTCCCACTTACTTGAACAAGAAGGAAAGTCCCCCAATTTGCCAATAGTGATTTCTTACGGTGGAAGCTCGGGCAGTCGAAGCTCGAGAGTTCAAGCATCATCCATCAGTAGGATAACCTTCTATCTGATGTGTCAATTTTCATTCATTCCTCAATGGATGGGATTCAGATCCAACACTTGGATCCAACTCAGCCGTTACACTAGCTCATGGCCACCAACAAACTCTTGAGTTCCTTTCCTACCCATAATGCACTAAGCCCAACATCCCTCAGATCTTGTTTGCCACTGTCATGTCTAGACGTTGTCGCATTCACTCTTGAGCTTTTCAATAAAGATAAGTGAAATTTTCAGCCTTAGTCTTATAAAACACTTAATTTGTAAGAGCTTCTTCCATTGCAAGAAGGTTTACTCCATTTCTCCACTAGTCTGTCAGTTTTGTTCACCTTTCTACTTCTTTTTACACATGTTAGTGTAGTCTTTGCTACCATTGCTGGTAGGCCTTTCATACCCTGTTTCTTTTCTTAATAGTTATTTTTTCTTAAAAAAAAAAAAAGAAGAAGAAGAAGAACATTCTCTTCTAGCCCTTTTCTCACTGGTTTCCTTCCTTTCAGAACTAGTAGTATCCAGTTGTTTGCTAACCAAATCCTTTAGAATTTGTGAGTACCTTTTGATATATTACTTTAGAGATGTCTGATAAGGGATTCAAGAAATGTGAAAAATGTGGACACAAAATGCCCTTTTCAGATGCTCATTCTTTATGTGTCTACTGTATAGAGTCCAAATATGTAGACCAAGAATGTGATATTTGTGCTGGGTTCAACCCCAGGGCTTTAATGGAAAGACATACAGTGGATATAAAAAGTGTACACACCCCTGTTAAAATGCCAGGTTTTTGTGATATAAAAAAAATTAGACCACAATAAATCACTTCAAAACTTTTCCCACCTTTAATGTGACCTATAGCCTGTACAATTCAATTGAAAAACAAATAAATCTGTTAGGGGAAAAATATAACAAATAAAAAAATGAACAATAAGCTGGTTGCATAAGTGTGCACACCCTTAAACTAATACTGTGTTGAAACACCTTTTGATTTAATTACAACATTCAGTCTTCTTGGGTACACACCTGCCATCAATTAAAGAGACTCTGATTAACCCCAAATAAAGTTTGTCTGTTTTCCTGACATTTACTTAGTTGCCTGCTACAGTGAAAGCCATGGCTCTCAGAGAGCTTACAAAGCATCAAAGGGATCTCATTGTTGAAAGGTATCAGTCAGGAAAAGGGTACAAAAACATTTCCACAGCACTGGATATACCATGGAACACAGTGAAGACAGTCATCAAAAAGTGGAGAAAATATGGGACAACAGTGATGTTGCAAAAACTGGATATCACTCCAAAATTGATGAAAAGACAAGATGAAAACTGGTCAGGGAGGCTGCCAAGAGATCTACAGCAACACTGAGAAAGCTGCAGGAATTTCTGGCAAGTACTGGTTGTGTACTACATGTGACAACAATCTCCCGTATTCTCCATATGTCTGGACTATGGGATAGGATTGCAAGACGGAAGCCTTTTCTTACGCAGAAAAACATTCAGGCCTGGCTAAAATATGCAAAACAATACACCAGGTCTCCCAAAAGCATGTGGGAAAATGTGTTAAGGTCTGATGAGACCAAGGTTGAACTTTTTGCCCCGATTCCAAAAGGTATGTTTGGTGCAAAAACAACACTTCACATCACCAAAAGAACACCATCCCCATGGTGAAGCATGGTGACGGCAGTATCATGCTTTGGGGTTGCTTTCTTCAGCTGGTACTGGGGCTTTAGTCAAGATGGACGGAATTATAAACAGTTCCAAATACCAGTCACTTTTGGCCCAAAACCAGATGAAGAGGAATTTAATGTTTCAACATGACAATGACCCCAAGCATACATCCAAATCAACAAAAGAATGGCTTCACCAGAAGAAAATTAACATTTTGGAATGGCCCAGCCAGAGCCCAGACCTAAATCCAATAGAAAATCTGTGGGGTGACCTGAAGAGGGCTGTGCACAAAAGATGCCCTCACAATCTGACAGATTTGGAGAGCTTTTACAAGGAAGAGTAGGCAAATATTGCAAAGTCAAGATGTGCCATACTGATAGACTCCTACCCAAGAAGACTGAATGTTGTAATTAAATCAAGTGCTTCAACAAAGTATTTGTTTACGGGTGTACACACTTATGAAAACAGCGTATTGTACGTTTTTTATTTTTTATATTTTTTCCCCTAACAGATTTGTTTGTTTTTCAGTTGAATTGTACAGTTTATAGGTCACATTAAAAGTGGGAAAAATTTTGAAATGATTTATAGAGGTGTCATTTTTTTATCACAAAAAAATGGCATTTTAACAGGGGTGGCACACCTTTTATATCCACTGTAATAAATTAATCTCTTGCCAACTCCTTTCTTGCAAGCCACTGATGGAGTTCACTCTCTAAAGACTAAAACCAGGGACCCTTCAAAAAGGTCCAGATCTTCTGACTCAACTGCATCCACTTCATCAGAGTCAAGAAAAAAGAAGGTGAAATCAGATCCAACTTCTCTTGGGATCCAAACATCATCAGATCCGCTAAAATATGTGTCTAGTTCTACCTCCGATCTGACAAAGGGTACACCGGATCTGAAGTCTCCAGATCCTAAACTATTGCCACATATGGTATACTCACGCAGTATGAATCCGGTACCATCTAGGATTCCCTCCCCTTTTTTGGAGCGGCACTCTAAGTCTTCTTCGGTGGTGGCCTCTCGTTCCTCCAGAAGTCTCATGGAGGCAGATGTGGAAAAGTTGATGAGGAGATTCTTCATGGTGCAGTTTCAGAAGGGAGTCCTCATGGTTACTACCCCTTTAGGAGAGGAATTCCATCCATCTACTATTCAGCCTATAACAACTCCTTCTCTGACCCAACCTGTGGTGTTAGAATCCTCAGATCTGAGCATTCTGGGCCCTTCTGGGTTGGATCTGAAGAGAGCATTGTCTTTGGATCTGACAGTTACTCTGAGTGCATAGGCCCCAACATCTTCGGATCCAAATGACTCTTGGACTGAAGCTTCCAGGTCAGATCCAAGGTGATAGGATCAACTCCAAGGTTTTCAGAGCCATCTCTTCCTCTTGGAGCTATGACATTGGACAGCTTGGCTCCGGTTTCTGTCTTGGGCAGACAGCTCTCAGAGCAGAGGGAGGTGTCGGGCCAGAAACCTGCTTTCTCGGCTCCATTGACTTCCTTCACTCCTGAATGGTCTGCTTTCAAGGTTGTGAAGAGAGTTTTCTCAGCCCCGGCAGGTTAGATGGGTCCTTCCCCCTCAGATCCACCCTCGACCTTTCAGCTGACATTTCCCTGTGATCCTCAGCATTCTACTCCATGGAGACAGTCAGCCCAAAGCTTCCAGACCACCCAACCAGGTATTATCATCTCTTCTGATACTTATCCAGATCATGCCCCTGAAGAAGTCTGTAGGAAGAAGACGTGTAAGAGGAGGCACTTGTACTCTTCTCAGGAGTCAGTCACCAAGGATACCAACCTTGATGCGGGAGAAGGGTCTCCCAAATCACCACCCAATGACGTCTCATTTGGAGACATCCTTGGGATCCTGAAACAGAAGGGTGGTTGGTCTGCCCAAAACCTAACTTCTGCAGAGTAAGTATTTGGCCGCTGCTGATGAACCTATTGCTTCGGTTTCTAAGCGGGAATGGAAGGAACCCAATATGATTGAGCCAGTCCGCAGGAGACCAGACAGGATTCTGGCCCCACTGGTAGGAAGAGAGCACTGGAGTAAAGGAGTACCAGTTGATGCAATGGTCATAGGGGCAGCTACAAAGAAGGAACTCATGGAACACAGTTCCACTGTCCATCACCCTAATAGAGAATCTAGGGCATTGGACAGATTTGGGAAGCTTGCTTATGCTTCAGCAACTTTTCTCTCCAATCACTGAACTACTTGGCACACTTCATGAGGCTGCAAAGGGACTTGATTCAAGAACTTTCAAACTCCCTTTCAGGGACTACTACTGCGAAAGCTCAGACATCTGTGGCCTCATAGTTGGCTGCCCTTCAATCTATTGCAAATTTGTCCATGAGGCTCATCTCGCATGCTGCAGGAGGTGCTTCAAGGGCCGTGAGTTCAGGTATTTCTAACAGGAGGCATGCCTGAATGCACCCATGTGATTTTTGTGGAAGACCTTCAAGTCCTCTTTCATCAGTGCTCCCTTTGACAGCTCTTCTATGTTTGGCTCCATAGTAAAAGACACACTCTCCAAGTGTGAGAAAGACATAAAAACCCTATCTGCAGTAGGAATACGTTTTTGAGCCCTTGATGTACCTTTTCCAGGAATCAACAGGGATGTCAAAAAATGTGGTTTAGGAAGTCTCAGTATCCTTTCCAGGACACACGTGGAGGTAGTTTGAGGCAGAGGGGGAGTGATAATGGCAGAAGACAGAAAACTGAGGGTCTAAGGATGCATTTTCTCACAGACCCTTTAAGCGCTCCTGAAGGGAGGCCCAATTGCCTTCCTATGGAGGCAGTCAGGGGTCACTTATCTCTGCACCAGGAAGCCAAGCTAAACATAACAAAGGATACGTGGATGCAGAGAATCATTTTGAGAGGTTATATTATTCCCTTTTTCCTTTCATCCCCATTACCCAGGAATCTCCCAGATGTTCTACCCAATCAGAGGGAAGCAGCAGCAAAAGAGTCATCTGAGAGATCCCTTCAGACCAAATAGAATCTGTAACTTACACAAGATTCTTTTTAGTGCCAAAGAAAACAGAGGTCTAAAAACTGATTTTATATCTGAGTGTGTTGAACAAATCGGTTCGACACACCAAGTTCCATATGGTCACTGTTCAGTCCATTCTGCCCTTTCTGAGTTTAGATCACTGAGTGTATTTTTCCTGTTCAGCCACTGTAGCTAGATAGCACGTACATATAAGTACTGACATGTGCAAGAACAGAGCCATTTTGTACAGTCAGCCAGAGTGAATGCAGTCATGAATGGAGATGCACATGCAAGTATGTTTGAAGTAATGAGTGAATCAGTTAGCTTAAGTACATGTTCTAATTACAGTTCCTGACATGTTTATGCAGAATAAATAAACTTGAACCCATACACCGCTTTATTGTCTCTTTTGAATTCATGAGACAAGCAACATGGTGCCAGAATGGGATCCGAAGTTGAATTAACACGCAAGGCATGAAGCACATGGTTAAAAGTGGAGGAATATACTGGAGTGAACTTGAAAACAGGTCAGTGGTTATTCAAAGGTACTTAAATTCGTTTAAATGATTTTCAGTTGCTGAATGTGTGGCGGAGCATTCAAAATGTTCAAAATAATTACCAAGATAAACAAAATGTCCAAAATGGAGACATACTGATAAAAGTATTCGAGATAAATTCAAAAGAGTTCAAAACAATTTCCGTAATGTTTAAAATGTATGAAAAGGCTAAAATTACTGCATTTCTTTGCAATGCATTAATTTTTTGCATTAATTAAAGTTATTCAAAGTATCCAAAGTTTCTGGAATGTTTGCAATGTTCGCAGTGTCAAAGTGAAGCCTTTTCAAAGAGATTGTTCTGCATTTGAGCATAATTACAAGTACCTGGTCTATGGTTATGTTTAAATGTATTGTGTTGTGATGGCAGAGGGATTTTGCAGACCTGAACTGCTGGTGTTTGATAATAATATTGCTGAGAATTGGTGAGTGTTTGAACAAGAAAATGATATTTTCATACAGGCTGCTTTTTCTGATAAAGATGTACATACAAAGGCATTCATACTTCTTAAATTAGCAGGCTCAGAAGCCACTAAGCTCATTTGTGTATGCACCTGCCATGTATGCAAGGGAGGTGGAGAACTACCATATTATGATGCAGGCTGAAACACAGGAAGACCCAGAGTGCTTAAAATGTAAATTTAGAGAAATGTGTAACCCTCAAACAAATATTACAATGGAAAGGCACATATTTTACACATGAAATCAAAAGCCCAGTGAAATTGGTGCAGCATACATTACTGACCTGAGAAATAAAGCAAAAATGTGCAGATTTGGTGACTTGCGAGATGAGTTGATAAAAGCCAAACTTGTATATGGTGTCAATGATGCAGTAAGAAAGATTTTGCTTCAATACAGAGATTTAATGTTGAGCAAAACCACGAAGATTTGTCAAATATATGAGCTTACAGAAAGGCACACAAATATGCTTATGAATGAGAAAAGCATGCATACAGTTTCTACCAGTGCAAATGTTGATAGTGTACAACCGAAAGCTAAGATAAAAAAGAGAATTAGCCAAGGGTATGGCAGTACCCAATTTCAACCATAAACAGAATGGGGCCACAGCATTTAATCTTATTGTTGGTTGTTGTAATTGTGGGGGCAACCATGAACCTAAATGAGAAAAGTGCGTAGCTTTTGGTCAGCAATGTCACAAATCTAAAAAGTAGAATAATTTCAAAAGGCTTTGCAAGTCTAAAGTCCCGCAAACTTTTAATAAAAGAGAGCATCCAAAGAAGCAAGTAGATCAGATATTAAGCTGTGAGCAAACGTTCTGTGTTGATGGTGTCTCTGTGATTGATGAAACAGTTAATATAGTAGACTTACCAGTTGTCAGCAAAGGGTAAAATATTTTGTACTGTTTGGATTAATGAAAAACCTCTAGAGCTTAAAGTAGATAGTGGATCCGAGTGCAGTATTATATCAGCACAGATGTTTGCTAAGGTGAAATCTGGCAAGAAACTTGATTCAGCAAAGTGTGCAAAAGTAGTTGCTTATGGTGGTGAAGACATTCAAACTGACGGTGCAGTAGTTCTCACATGCCATTCTGCTGAGAACAGCTATGACTTGCAGTTTTACATAGTCAAAAGACATGTGCAGTCACTGTTAAGCCTCAGAGACAGTTTGAGAATGGGACTGATTTCATTTAACAAGGCGGTCCACCATGTAACTCTGAACAACCACAATAGCTTTACACAGAATATTTTTAGTGAATATGCTGGAATTTTGAAAGATGAGCTTTGTAAGCTATCAATCATATATTCCATGAAGTTAAACCATTAAGTAATTCCAGTTGTCAGACCAGCAAGGAAGGTCCGGTAGCAATGCAGAGTAAAGTAAAAATACCACTAGCCAAAATGTTGAATTTAGGTGTGATAACTCCAGTAAGAGAACCAACTGAATGGGTATACTCCATAGTTGTAGCTCATAAGAAAATATCAGATGATATTCGAATATGTATTGATCCCAGAGATTTAAACAAAGTGCAGCACACAGTAGGAGAAGTAGCAGCTCTTATGCCAAATGCCACTGTTTTTTCAGACTTAGATGCAAAAAGTTCATTTTGGCAGATTTCACTGCATCACAAATCTTCATTGTTAACTACTTTTAATACACCTTTTGGAAGGTACAGATTTTTGAGAATGCCATTTGGAATATATTCTGCCAGTGAAGTATTTCAGTGTGTGATGGAACAAATTTTTTTCAGGTTATCCATGTGCTATCATAGTAAGCAACATCATTGTAGGGGGCAGTGGTGACGGTGAACATGATAGAAACCTCAGGAACATTCTAGACCATGCACGTGAAGTCAATCTTAAACTGAATCCTCAGAAATGTAAATTTAAGCTGAGAGAAGTTACTTATGTGGGTCATTTGTTTACCAGTTCTGGCTTACAACCAGATGTGTTTAAGTAAGCTGTAATTCTTGAGATGCCAGTTCCAGGCAATGTCATATCTTTACAATGCTTTCATCACCATTACTTGAGTTGACACACAAAAAATGTAAACTGGTCCTGGTTGGAACAACACCAAAGAGCATGCGACATTCTGAAACAGAAAATTGCCAGTCCACTCACTTTGAGATATTATGATGTTCATAAACCAGTAACTCTTTCATGTGATGCTTCAAAGTGTGGTCTTGGTGCATGTCTTCAGGAAGGTATACTGGTAGCCTATGTGTCCAGAACATTTAACCCAAACTGAGATGCAGTATGCACAAATTGAAAAAGAGCTTTTGGCAGTCGCATGTCTGAAGTTCAGTGATTACATTTATGGCAACCCTGTTCAAATAGAGACTGATCACCAACCTCTAGTGACCGTTCCAAAAAAGCTTAAACACTCAGACCCAGCTTGCTTGCAATGCATGGTGTTAAAGTTGTAAAAGTACAATTTCAGTATTGTCTATACAAAAGGAAAATATTTACACCTTGCAGATGCTTTGTCTAGAGCACCCAGACAAGGAACAGAACAGCATGGCAATGAGCAAGCAGACCTTGAAGTAATGGAAGTCAATTTTTTTTTTCATCACATCTTGATGAACTCAGACATTACACAGCTTTAGAACATGTTCTTCAGAAGCTGACACATGTTATCAATCAAGGCTGGCCAGTGTGACAAACCAGTCTACCATTTGACATACAGAAATATTTTCCTTACCGAGATGAGCTCATGATGGAAGATGGAATCATCATGAAAGGTCCTAAAGTAGTTATTCCTTCAGTGTTACAACAGGAATATATCAAAATTTTACATCGTGGACACCCACCTACTAATTCCAACAAAAGAAGGGCAAGAGGTATAGTATTTTGGCCTTCTATGTCAAAAGATATAGGGAAGGAAACTCTAGCATGTTCTGTTTAAAATAGTACCAGTAGTGATGCACGAACAAAAAGAACCACTTCAGCTAAACCAGATTCTTGAACTACCTTGGTCAATGGCTGCTACTGATATTTTCAAATGGAATGGTCAACATTACTTAGCGTTAGTAGACTCTTACTTGAATTGGTTTGAAATTGACCTTCTTCCTAATCTAACATCAAGCACTGTCATTACAAAATTGAAGAGACATTTTTCTGTGCATGGTAGTCCACACAAAGTTTTATCTGACAGTGGTACACAATTTACAAGTCAGCAGTTCAAGAAATTTGTTGAGTCCTGGGATTTTGTACATGTTACTAATAGTCCTGAGTATCCACAGTTCAATGGATTAGCTGAGCGTGTAGTCCAAAGTGTGAAATGTTTGTTAGAGAAATTTAAGAGAGATGGTACCAATGTTTTTCTTAACCTGCTCAGTCTCAGAAACAATTCCCGAGATTACTTGCTTAGTTCACCTGCTCAGAGATTAATGCCTAGTCAGACAAGAATAACCTTGTCGATCATTAAACAACTATTGATTCCAAATGCAAGAAGAACAAACTGGTCAAGACTCAACTTTTGAAAAAACGTCAGTCACAAAAGTTATACTTTGATAAATCTAGCAAACCTCTTAGACCATTAAGACAAGGAGAGATTGTAAGGATGCAGACATCTAAAGGATATGACCGAGTGAGTATTATCAAAAATATTTGTGAAGAACTGAGATCTTATATTGTACAATTGCAAGGAATGGATTTCAGAAGGAACCAAAGACATATACTTCCAGTCTCTGAAGCAGTGACACAGCAAATTGCCTGTGCCAAAGAGTCTATTTCTCAGAGTGACCTTACACTTCGACTAATTTCAGAGGACATTGTACTTTCCTCAAATAATCCTGATGTTACCCCCAGAAGTTCCTATTGAGAAGAATTCCCCGGAGACTGCCACTGTTGCTAAACCCAGTCAAAGATTTTATGTAACTAGATCAGGTAGAATTTCTAGACCCAATTCAAAATACACAGCAACTTGGACTTGAGTTCTGATTTGTTATTAACATTGAAATGTTATCTAGCATATAGATTGTCTTGTTCTCCTATTGCATGTCAAACAAATCAAAGAGGGAAGATGTAGATCATTGCGTGTATTGTTCCTATTCAGCCACTGTAGCTAGATAGCACATGCGTATAAATACTGAGTACGTGCAAGAACAGTGCCATTTTGTACAGTCAGCCAGAGTGAATGCAGTCATGAATGGAGATGCACATGCGAGTGTGTTTGAAGTAATGAGTGAATCAGTTAGCTTAAACACATGTTCTAATTACAGTTCCTGACATGTTTATGTACAGTAAATATCTTGAAGTCATACATTGCTTCATCATCTCTTTTGAATGCATGAGACAAGCGACACTGAACAAGGACAACTGGATGTACCAGATAGACATTCAGGATGTGTACTATCACATAAAAATGAACAGATGATCCAGAAAGTATTTGCAGTTCTGGCTGGGAGCCAGTCATTACCAGTTTTGAGCACTGCCCTTTGGCCTCACCACAGCCCCCAGAGTGTTCACCAAGTGTATGGCAGTAGGATTACGGGTGTTTCCATACTTAGACGACTGGCTCATTAACGCTCCAACCAGGCATCAACTGGTACAAGCATGAAACCAAGTGTTACAGACTTGTTCAAATCTTCGAATAACCATCAATTACAACAAGTCACAATTACAAGCATCTCAGACTTTGGAATTTATGGGAGCAGTGTTCAACACAGTATCTATGGCAGCATCTCTTCCTCTTTTTAGAGTTCAAACAATAAGAAATCAGGTCAAGAAAATAATTTGCACTACCAACGTTTCAGCCCAGTTGATTCTGCATGTGACGTCCCCACTCTGGGCCAGTAATCAAGGAGCCTGAATCCTCACCATTGGCACTAGAGAGGAACGTTCACTTGGAACAAAAATGGATAAACCCAGTATTTAGAGATGCATCTCTCTGCATCAACCACAATTTCCCATTAAGAGCACACAGCAAAGACACTCAGTCTGGGGTCTGGGTTTCCCCCTCTGTCAGATCCCTAGTAAGACTCCTCACTGGCACAGCTGTAGGATTGAGTCCTCAGCTAAGTGTCCAAGCCAAGTCTTCCAGCACCCTCTCTGTGAAATCAGTGCTTCATGTCCCTGCTTCAAGTAGCTGACATACGTACACTTTGAGATTTGATTTTCACACACACGCACACACACACACACACACACACACACACACACACACACACACACACACACACACACACACACACACACACACACACACACACACACACACACACACCTGGGAAAGGCTGGCACAGATTTAGTACTATGTCCCTTTCTCCCCAGAGTATAAGGTAGTTACAGTGCCACCCGATGCCCCAAAGCCAGCTCCTCTAAGGCTTTTACAAGGGTCCCAATTATACTGAGTGAAATTAATATTAATACAAATTATAGTATTTGTCCAACACAGTAAGGCTTCTAGGTGTGGCCACAGTGTCATCAAATAGATATAAGTACTCTCAGAGATTAAAATATTCTCTAATGGACCAGCTACAATTAAATATGTAAATATATTTTATAATAAATAATAAATAATAAAAGAACCTAAAAATACTAAATATCTATTTACAATAAACACCAGAGTTGTAGACACAGGAAATATTAAAAATAACACAGGTGGACAGGTTCACACAGTTACAGGAAAACAATACTTAACTAATCTCACTATATTTTCCTGACTGATCTAAAGAATTATTATTCCCTGTTTACTTACTAGAGCAAAGAAAGATAAAGTAGGTGAGAGATCCTTCTTTGTTGGGTTACAAAAACAGAGTGCTCTGAAATTTCAGTGTCAGCTAGTATTAAAACATTATTTTGATGATGGATTACACAGTGACATCACATACATCTGGTCTTCTGACTTCTAGTTCCCATGCTTCCCCCCCTTGGTTAGAAGCTATCAGGATTTAACACCTATGTGTCAATAATGCACACACACACACAACACACACACACACACACACACACACACACACACACACACACACACACACACACACAGACTTGTAAGATCTACTGCAGCTCCTGAAAGTTATAAAACAATTTTGAACCTCCACCTTCCAGAGTAGCAATTATTTCACCGGAATGACTTTGCAGAAAGCTTCCTAGTACAGATTTTTTTTCCTCTGGCTGCATTGAGAACTGTAAAATACAATCTTTATGGCCTAAATTAAGTAATTTAATGTCTTACTATTTTCCAAAGTCAGGTGGATTGAGATTAACCTCTTATCTTCCAGTATCCTCTGTCACAGTATATACATTTGAACAGGTACAATAACGCATGTACATTTCTTCCTCTGGCTAGCAGGACACACTATTGATACATTTTTAATTTAAGCAACTTTACAAATACATTTTCAGCACAAGCATCTGTACAAATCAGTTTGATATTCAAATAACATAATTCTTTACTAAATTCCAGCTAACTGTGCTGGCATATGGTACACATCCACTGCCCTACGTCTCATGGCATAGCTAGTAGTACTTCACATTGTCACAGTGTGCATGCCAGCCACTGGTTTATGTTGTAGTAATTAACAGTGATTTGTTGCTTGTAATACTTTTAAGAGTGCTTATAATATCAACACACTTTTTACTTTCTGCAATTTCTTGATGATTGTTAATTAGACCTGCTTAGCTGGCATGTTCCTGCATGCAGGTTGAAAAGAAACACATTTAAATCACTTTTCTTAATCAAGAGTATAATGCCTGCTGTTGCTGTCTGTAAAATATATCTGAACTGATTTATGTCAGCAATGAGGGATGGTATTATTTTCTGGATTTCTGTTCATGTTTGGGAGCCGGTTTATGATTTTAAATGAAATATAGTCTGGTCTTGCATGGGGAGTGTGTTGTATACTGTTGTAGAATTTGGGGTTGATGTGTGTGTTCCCCTAAAAATGCTCTAACTCAAATGTAAAAAAAATACCAGGGTCACAAATGTAATTGAGGAAGTGCCGAATTATTACTATTACAGATACCAAAGAAGTGTGACATTATTTAGCTGTTTGCTACTGGAGCTGTGATGTTTATGGCTTCTTTTTAGTGGATTCTGTTTCCTATTTTATTTTTGACTAATTCTTTTTGATTTGATAGTATATTGTCTCTTTGACATTAGCTGACATTTAGCCACGAGGTGTGTCACTGTTTAGGGCTTTATCTACATATCTATTTCAGCATATGTGTAGCACTTGCTTGAAATATTTGCTTTTTACAGTCAAGATGGCTGATGCAGTTAATACCCATAGTATTTGTCAGGTGACTCCTCATCATATTTAAGAATGTGATAAAGGATATTAAGATGAAATAACACCTGGAATCATTTTTGGAACTAGTTTCAAACTCTGAACAGATCATTGGAATTGTAATTAATTTTATGATGAGGTGTGGGACAAACTAGCTATAAAAATGAAGCCATTAAACAGCATCTTGTTTCTAATTACCTTTATTTTTAGATTGCCATAGTAGTTTAAAATGATGAGGAACTTGTTAGTGCTAATTGGCAACTGTCTGCATTGCTTCCGTTCAGGGAAGTGCTGCTTATGACAACATAAAGATCATCATGCATCTATGGCTGAGTTTAGCAGGGTTGCTAAAATGCTGTGTTTTTTCCTGATCTGTTTGTGGTCATTTTACTGAGTTCTAACTTTAATAAGACATTTGGAAATTCCTCTTTTTCTGTGCAAAACTGTTTGACATGATCTTTTTTATAGGATACCTAGACTAAAAATACATTTAGGAGAAAAAAAAAGAGAGACTAAGCTATGACATCTTGCAAAATGGTGAAAAGTTTTTATTACTATTTACTTGCAAGGCTTAGGGACTTTAGTTGTTCAGAATGTGTGGTGGAGACTAAGGTGAAACAAAGATCTGGATTTGGAGGGAGAGGGCATGATTACTGGTAAATGAGCTTCAGTGCCAAGAATAATACAATAAGACACTCAGAATCAGGGTAAATAAATGAGGTACTATATAGGAAGGATTCTGAGGTCACCACAGTAAAATGTAAGGGTGCATGGGAGGAGGTCGGTATGAGATTAGAAATAAGGTGGCAGAGCTATCGCTGAAGCTAATTGCACCCATTTTCAAGGCTATAAATGGGGAAAACACAGATTGGAGAGGAAGGTCCCCTATGATAATCCATGGCTACTGATTAACGTCCAGTTTTGCCATAGGTGTCCTTAAGTACACATTTACTTGATGCAGAGAGACAGAAGTGTATACATTCTAAAGTTTTTTGGTCCCTCCACACCCTGCAGAGCTCAGGCAACTAGACCCTTTTGAGTCATCCATTATTACCTATTCATTCCATTGGGGCAAAGGCTGAACAATGAAGTGTCCTGGTTGCTATCGTATCATGTGCCAGGCACATTTTTTCTATCCCTTTTTGACTCTGTGCAGCTGACCATCAGCTGTTCCTAGAGCCGCTTTCACCCACCAGGTCTACTGAACCCACCCTAGCTGCCTTCAGACTTACAGTCCATGTTTGGGTTGATGAGGAGATTGAGTTACCTGTGGTGGAGTGTTTTTCTGCTTTACCCCACTCCTTGCATACACCCACTAACACCCTTTAGCTGGAGTGTGCAATGGGTGTCATCAGTGGACCTCCTGTCACTTTTGCAAGAGGCTAATGCCAGAATGACTGCCCCACCCAATCACAGGCAAAACCATGTGGTTGTTTCCTCACTTTCCACTCCAGGAATCAAACTGCGCAATTATGTCCCAAACACTTCCACGTCCATCCTCATGCTTCCCATGATGGGCACACCTTTTCTCCTTGCTTGCACCATCAAGCATCCTCACTGCTATTAGAACTTGAGTCACCTGGATTGTAGACAGGGTTTTATTCCTTCCTTTATCTCATTTGAGAGAAGCATGCAGTGCCCCTGCTGATAGGCTGGTTTTGAGGTTTTCTTGAGTTTTGTATCTGCAGAAAAGGCATACTCTTCTTATATTCTTGTAGTTCAGAGCTCTTCCCTGGTCTCAGCAACAGTACGGAGCCTGGTGACTATGAAACACTTTACCCTTCTTTGCTCAGGAAGGAGAACTAGCTAGTTACAGTCAGAACCCCAACTTTTATGTTTGAATGGAGATAAATGTTAAGGACATGTTCTTGATGAATATGGATTTGCCATTTTTGAAACAGTAAGCTGATAAGGGGTGGATAAGCAAGAGATGACTATGTAAATATTTTATTTCAGTAAAGGAACAGGCTGGAACTGTGGTGGAAGGGATGGGAAGCACTTAGACAAACTGGTTCATACTAAGCTGGAAGAAGGCATTAGGACTTCATTAATGTAGATATGTAGATAGCCGAGGTGCAAATTAGTGGAATGGAGGAGGAAGATATAGCAGCCAATAACCCATGTTGAGAGTAGTGCTTGTGTAATGTAGAAAGGTATTATGGATAGTACTCGATGATGTGATAACTCCTATTTCATCAGTGGACACTGCAAAGAATTTGACCATTTCCCGTCAAGATGGTACTGTTTCCATGGTGAGTATATTTGATAAGAGGATGTAGGAGTGAAACATCCTCTGTGGTGGGTGTTGGAGCTTCAAGCAAGGCAATATTTAATTTGCTTTTGTCAGTGAAATTCACTGACTTGTTCATATACAAAAGTGGTACCCAAGCACCTACATTAACCATGATGTGCAGTTTTATTAGGTGCTAGATTCTGTTTTGGAATTCAGCATTGACCTGTCAGACCCGTTTTATGTGTTTTTTGTTCATGTACTATGACAAAATTAAACTTGGATTTTGATTCCACTAAAGTAAAAAAAAATAATGCTGTCCTTCAAGTGAGAGCAATATAAATGCAATTTTCAGCAATTTTTTTTTCAGATACAGAGTGGTGTACATAATTCTAGTGTGTGAATGTTACTGTGGGATGTTAATATTGTGTACAGCTTGCTTTTAAGAATAATTAGGGATGGCAGGATTGATGTAATGGTTAAGGTGTCTGCCTCACATCTGTAAGATACAGGGTTTGATTCTGACCTCTGATTATTGGCTAAGGTTGTAATAATCTGCAGGCCAATAATCTAGTATTTGCCTATGAACCTATAATTCAGTTTTTTGGATGAACTACTTATTTGTACACTGTTTCCAAATCCAGACATCCTGCAGTGCAACCTTATTTAGTTCTCATACCCATGTCCTTGTAAAGCAAGAAATTTAGGGCATTGAAGTTCACACCCATGTTCTTCCAGTATTAAAAATGCTTCAGAGGTTGCTGTACTGTTTTCGTAACTTTCCTGTTCCTCATGTCAAGTTTTCTTGCCATTACTACTGCTATAGGTAAGGTAAAGACATTACATTATAGCTACTGATGTTGCTATGTTAAGCTGAAACAGTTTTCAGTTAGCTGTGACTACATTTTACACATGTATGAAAGTAACAGCCAGAACAACAGCATCTTAACTGATGAAGCAGTTTCATCACAAAGAGCAGTAGGTAAGTCATTCAAGTCTAAAACAAATTATAGCTGTTGGTGCACTGTATTGCACTGTATACCTGTAGATTAGATGTAAAAATCTGTACTGATTAATGCTAAACTGTTTTATGTCATATAAAGGGAAGTAAAAACAGTGTATAACTTTTAGCTGTGGTGAAGGCCAGCCTTCTTTCACAGTTTAACTATTGTTGTGAGAGATTAAGATTAAAAAATGTCACTAAGGCAAGGTGTAGCAAATTTAATAAAATTATTGTTATGAAGAGACATTGGGAAGAGAATAGATGACTGGAATGGTGTGTGAATCAGGGGAAGGAATTAATCTTTGGGTCCTATGGTATTGCATTAAGACAGACGTCATCTTTGTGAAGAACATGAGTTAGAGAACTTTAACGAGGTTTGTAAAATGGCACAATACTTATGTGTGCTGTCTCCATGTAGTGTATATGTTACATATTATTAGTAGTTAGTATATATTCAGATGATTAGTTAGTGATAAAAAATAACTGTGGTTCATGAAGTTTACTGGGAGAAGTGTTACTGTTAGTAAGAGAGAGTAGTGGCAGAACTTTTGTACCCAGGCCTTGCAAACCGCCTTGCAAACCCCAGATGGGTTCTGTGTGGGCTTGCCATGGAAAGGAAGATGGCTTAAAGTATCGGGGGAGGGGGTGCTTGCCACTTCAGTGGTAGTAACTGTTTAGATTCTTGTGCATCACTGCTAAGACATGAGTGACAAGTTACTGTGTCACCTGGTTTGCTATCTGCCTGTGTCAGTAATGGAAAAATAAATATTCTTAGATTATCTGCTGTTGATATGGCTATTGCTCCATATCTGACTATAAAGTCTTCAGGGATTTTGTGGTGTAAGCCAGTACTGAATGCTTTCTTCTTTCTAGGTTTTTGTGGTTTATAACTGCATACTACAGAGAATTTAAGTGTGGGTTGTACTTCTTTGTATCCATTCACATAAGATTATTCTGACAGAAACTTTTTTTAATCTTTTTGACCTTACCAGTGCTGTGATCGCAGCTGCATCCCATTGAAACCCAGATACCCCATTCCTTGCTCTAAAGTGTCCTTTTTGCCATCTTGAACCAAGACTGTACTGTGTGGACCCCTCAGTTCTAAAGTTGACCTGTGAGAATGAAGGGTTAGACTCTAGTCAGTCAACATTTGAGCACTTTGCTAGGATTTTCTGTTGTCTCTGACTTTTGACTCTTATGGATTGATGTGCACCTCAAATTTGGGACTACAGCACTGGCTTGATGGCACATGAATGGATGTGTCTTATCCTATCAGCAGTGCCTAGTGCAGCTTGTCAGAATCATGCACACATCACTATCCACTAGTCCCAGTATTCCACATTGGCTTCCACCAGGTGTCACTGTTGGTTACAGATCTTAACCACCTCCCTTTCCCCTGAGATAGCAAACTGGTATTAGCTAGTCATTGGCATTACCCTCACTCAGAGCTGATCTCTCCGGCACCTGGGTAGCTGTTCTAACCAGGATCACCTGGGATGTCATCAAGACTTCATCATTCTGTGTCATGAAAGCCATTGTAGAGAAAAGTTTGAGCAAAGACAAACTTGGATGCTAGGGTTTTGCCAGAAGGTTCATATGTGAACGTTGATATAAAATGGTATGTGAAAAGCAACATTTTATTAAGGGCTGCTGTCAGCTGCTACTTCAGTCTGGCTAGGAAAGTGAAAGTATTTTTTTGCAGAGTGCAATTATTTGTTATTTGACTTAAGTGAAGTAGTGATGGAAGGATTTGATGAATAACGCAAAAAGTATAGAAAATAAGTCTGACAAATTTGGCAGGTCAGGTAAAGCACTGAGTCCGTTGTTGGGTGGAGAGGCTATGTTTATTCTTTCCATGATGGCATTTATGCACTTGGGTCAATAAACTTGGTTTGCTGCTGGCCATGTGATTTTCTAGCTAATGAAGAGTAAGCCACACTGTGGCCCGTTCAGACAGAATGATATCTTGGGCACAGGTGACCCCTAGTATGGGAACTTTTATGAAAGAAACCTTTACCAACACCATTATGGGACACACTATATATGTTCAGCAGGATCTTCCTTGTCAAAAAGCTATATATTCATCATTTGTTAAAAAGAAAAAAAAAAAACAAGACTTTTAATTCAGTCCTAAAGTACTTATTGTGTCAGTGACATATAAATAAGGAATGCTAAGGATTACAGTCAGTAAAGAGATAATGTGTGAGCAGATGGCTTTGTGGTTACAACCTGTAAAGAATGAAGTATTTGCTGCTTAGGCCTTTTAAAATATTGACACAACAGGTTGTTGGCTGAGGAGGATGGATAAATAAGCCATGTTACAAGGCCCTTATTTATTACTTGATAAATGCACAGCCTCCACTTCCCAGTAAGCTTGAAATTTGGATGGGTCCTATATCTTCACTGGGAATTCTAATCCTTATGGTTCATGGCTGTCGTTCTAGTGCCTGTGTCACTATTAAAATCATACTCAGTAAGCATGTAGGCTGATATTCTGCCTTTTCTGTTAGTGAACCCTCCATATCTAGAATTTTTTTTTCTTGACAGATGGGAACCAGCACACTACATCTTAGCACCAGAATGCTGTAACTCAGCTAAAGGAGGCATTCCCTCAACTCATGTGTTTAGTTCACTTATCCATTTACTAAAGAAATTATTGGCTCAGCATTTACTGACATTGCAAGTGCCGTTCACATTATGTGTGTGTTTGCTTTATTGTGGAATCTGAAGGATGCAAAAATGGGTTCTAAGTGCATTGCAAGAGCTGATGGATTTGGAAAGTATTGTTACTGTCCTATGATGATGGACATGATGGACGCCATTGCTGAGCACCTTCAGCTGCATCTGTACATATTATGATAGTAGTGACTGTACGACCAAAAACTAGCAGATTTGGAGTTTGATAACATGGTATTTAGATTATTGCCTTGACATTTTGGTCTGAAATTTCCTCATGTTTCACTTTGGTAAGTTAGGGAGTTGTGTTTCAGTTCATTTATTTTGTCTGTTTTGTTTAGCTAAATGAAAAAAACAGTGGCTCGGTAATTTGAATGATAAAGTCAGTCATCAGATGTTAGTGGTATGGATGGGGGAATATTGCAATGCTTTAAGAGATTGGCTGTATCCTTGGGTTGGTCTTGTTTGTTATAATATGGTATAACACTAGTGTTAGAAGTTAATAAATCAAGTAAGGTTTGACAGGTTTATAGTTAAGAGTATGCTGATGATGGAAAATTTGGTATCAGACAAAAAGATTATTTTGGAAGAAGCAAAAAGTAAAGATGTCTCTCCTGGTAAAGTTCAGCCTGACACTGGAGAAGAAAATAAAAAATATGATCTTGCAGCCCTAAGTGATAGATATTGCACTGCAATTGACTGTGCATGAGTTATGATAGCTGACTGGATTACTGGTCAATTTTGCTACTCTGTTATGATTTCAGAGGATGAAGATTGTGAATTATTAATTTACCAAGATTTATAATAAGGCTGCAGAAACTTACAATCATATATTTTATTTGAACATCTGGTATTGTTTAGAGGACAGGGCTAAAGAAGAAAATTGTGATTAATTCTAGAAGATGAAGGAGAGGAATTTTGGATTTTTTAAAAACAAATATAGTGTTATTCACTAAAAAGTCAGTGGATATCAAAAGGTTCAGGATGCTTTTAACTGTAACTGAGTGAGATTATAGAAAACCTAAAATTATTTTGGTATGGCTTGATTCATAGTATAAAAGGTAGCAAGTCATGTGGCAACTTTGGCATCCTGAAAGGAGATGTGTCATTGAAAGTTGACAAGTATTTTTGGACTGTGATATATCTGAAACCGTTAATCACCAGTGATCTCAGGTCAAAAAGGTGATTTAAGGAATGTCAGTAATGTAAAATGAAATAAAATATATTTTGACATTTCTAGCAATCTTAAATTGTTTCCCCTATTTGAATGAACAGACCACAATGGTCATACTTACAAGAGCTTACCTTATTTATATAGTGAGCTATGATGGCAAGGAGGTGGAAACTAAGCATCCCTCTAAACCAACAGCCTTTTTTAAGTAATTAAGGAGCGTTATACAGAAATAAGCAACTTCTCACCAAAGCAGCAAAGATTTCAATAGCAAATTCCCACCTTATCTCCACCCTACTTTATGCCTGTCCAATATATACCAACCTAAGGCAATGCGATCTAAACAAGCTAGAGACCTGCTACAACAAAATTGCCAAATTCGCCACAGGGGCATCCTACTATAGTCACCACTGTCTCTCAGTTGCTGAACTGGGCTGGCTTGAACTCCCTCATCTCCTTCAATGGTATCAACTCTCACTCGCCCACAAACTAGTAAACCATCCACTAAATGTCCCATCCCTCCAGAATCTACTCCAACCCTATCACACCACCAGACCACTAAGATCCAGCAACAAAAATCACTTGCAGATCACTAAAGCCAATAACTCTGTTGGTGAAGCACTATTCTCTTGCACCATAGCCAAATTATGGAACTCTCTTCTACCCACAATTACCTCCATACCATCATGCACCCACTTCAAAACTTTACTAAAAGCGCACCTAAAAACATGCTGGCTATGCTCTTGCAACTCCCACTCTAATATCACCCACCCCATCCAACCACTACCTTTCTTTCCACTCCACTAACTACCTTGATTATAGCAAGCTCAGATGCTCATAAGCCTAGTACTTATTATACAGCAGGAACTTCTTATTGTAACATTTGTTAATGTCTGTTATGTACTTCACAGATAAAGATTCTAGTTGTCTACTGATGTACTATGTTCTTCATCTGTAAATATGTTGTAAGTAATTGCTATGTTAAATTGTTAATCGCTATGTAATCCAATGTAACTACTGTCTGTTTATTTTAACTGTGGAGCTTTTCTCCCCAGGCCTCTGCTGAAAATGGACCTACGACACTCCCGGTCAACAAATGTAAATAAATAAATAATAAGTAATTAGAACTGGAAGATGAATAGAAAGATAAAAACTGGTCTAGGGAGAAAAGGCAGATTTATTGTGTTCAGTGGCTAATTCACATTGACCAGAGCAAATTTATTTACCTCTGCAGTTGCTTTAAGAACAAACAAGAGTGTTAATGGCCACATATTGAAGTGGTGGATATACTTAATGGTTTGACTAATATCTGTTCAGCAAGGATGTTGTAAGACACTACTAGGTAGCCTAACAATTTAAATGGAAGTAAATGTCTGTCAAGGGAAAGTTGTAAATCCTGGTAGTGTAGAGTATATCATAAGCTGTTAAATACATTGTCATTAACTGGATTAGTTTTTGTAACGTGAACTGAAAACAGCTTTTTAACGGCTGTTGTATGCTCTGTTAAAGTAGAGTATTGAATAGTAAACTGTTAGATGCACCAACTTTAATTGAATCAGATTAAACCAGTTTAATGGTAATGTTTAAGTTTATACCATTAATCAAGAGTATGCTTTGTTTCCAGGGTATAACATATGCATGAGTATTACCAGTTTTTGAAAGCAGTGTGGGCTACTGTTTAAGTGTTTTGGTGTTTTGGCTAAACAAATTGGCAGTTGCTAATTAATTATTTATTGGAACTGTCTTGAAAGGTACAATGTTTGCACTATTTATGAACATGTCTGATTAATTCTTATCTTTAGTGAATGTCCATTTCTGTCAGTTATTTACTAAGCCATTTAATTATGGAGAGATTCTTCAATATGCACATGTTAAACGTGAAAGGGGAATAGGACAAACCCAGAGTCATATAGACCCACAAGTATACTTTCTTGTTGTGGAAAAATAATGGAGAGGGCTATTTTGGATAAATTATTGTCAGAATTAGAAAAGGTGAGATTTGAAACCATATATCAGAATGCATATGTTGAAACCAGGTCTATAACTATCTCTCCTGTGATGTTCAATAATAATATAATAATGTCTATAAATGAAAAAGTGTGTTGTGATGCAATTCGTATAAACTTATATTCTGCCTTTGACATTGTCATACATAAAATACAGATCAGTAAATTAGAACAGCTAGGTATTAATGTAATTTTAATAAGAGTGATAGCGGCATGGCTTACAAATTGGGCATAGCAAGTATCATAAAATAGATGAACAAGTGAAATTCTAAGTTAGAGTCGTTTCCCACAAGGCTTTGTCCTGGACTCATACTGGTTTAAGTTGTATCTTTCTGATTTGTCTTTTTCATGTGAAATGTTCCATAGTTTGTATGCAGATGAACTGAAAATGGAAGAAAAGATTACTTTGCTTACAGATACGGCATTTTGCAAAAGAACTTAACTGAGTTCATCTGTTTAACAAAGTAAAATAATATGCTGATAAATGCATCAAAAACAAAGAATATGAGATTTGGAAGGCATAGACTGAAGGGCAAGCATTTAATACAGCACACAGTAATTGAAACTGAGTGTTCATTTATGGGTAGAAACAGCTTTGAGTTTTTCTGATTATATCAACCAATTGGTTAATGATAGTTATAAAACTATAGACTATATAAAAAGATCTGTAAAGTTTAGGTGATTGCAGTTGATGAAATCATTGTTTGTGAGTTACATTAAACCCAAACTAGAGTATGGAATAATAATAATAATAATAATAGTAATAATAATATGGGCACCTTGATGTCAATATATATTTCGAAACCCCTAATATAGACCTCAGTAAAAGTATGAAATCTATTAAAAATTTCTCAGAAATATCACACTATGAAATTAATACATCTAAATCCAAAATCTTTCCAATTAATCCGCTAGGCCATAAAGAATGCTATTTCCCGGACACACCAATTCAAATTGACTACTCCCTCAAATACTTAGGAATACTTTTCAATCATAATCAGAAGGAAGCTATGGACACAGGTAAACCAAGACTTCTATAAATGGAAAAATATGAAGCTATCAACCTTAGCTAAGATTGCCGTCATTAAAATGAATGTTCTCCCAAAAGTGATTTATCAATTAAATGCAACAATCACTAACATCCCCAAAAACTTCTTTCACAAAATCTGCACAGAAATAGCTAAGTTCATCTGGTACCGAAATCAACAAGGATCAAGTACTCTAAATTAATCCTGCTGAAAGAAAGAGTGGGACTGGGTCTTCCAGATTTCAAGATGTATTATGATATAATTTACTCTAATGGAATAATACAGATATCAGAACATTCTCCTATGGCTAAAGAATGGTCACCAGCATGGGTTAAACTATGGTTTGAACATGTTAAATCATTAAATATTAATCACAAAGCCCTACCTTCTATCCAGAAAGAACAATTCAAGACAATTGGATTACATAAATCATTAAGAAATACTATCATAATGTACTTTAACTCTTCTGCAACCCATATATTTAAATCCTAATCTCACATTAAATAACAGTAAGATAAATCTCAACCAATATCCACAAATTATGAACTATGTCATATGGGACATTCTCAAAATGAAAGATTATACTATAGAAGAGACCAGAGAAAAGCTGAAGCTCATATAAAAACATATAATAATTCTAAGACAACTTAAATATGTGGCTGCCACGCTGCGTAAATTTAACAGTTCAGTACAAGCAGACATAGCTACTACAACATCACTGCTACAATGCCTTTCTTATAAAAAGAAAATGCTCTCTAATACATACAAGTTAATTACATCAATCAAATATCAATAATCTTTACTGTTCTCTGCCTACTGGAATGAGAAAAATGAAAAAAATACAGATGAATAAAAATCCAAAGCGATAGAAACTACACTAAAATTATCCCCTTTCAAGAGTTTAATCTATACGCAATTGATGATCAGCAATAATACCTATTACACACCAGTGATTTTAAATAAATTTAATTCAAACTACTCCCCAAACTGTCCCTATTGTCCAACAGTGAATGCTGATCTCTTTCACATCCTATGGGGCTGTAAATTTACATACAAGTTGTGGTGTTCTCTGAAGGTAAAGTTAGAAAAAATGGATTAGGAGCAGTCGACATTATCGTGGGAATTTGCTATCCTACATATAACCCACAAAAACTGACTTAAGCAGGACACACGGATATTACTCACATTATTTTCACTAATGAAATTATATATCACCCAGAATTGGACAGACAGAACCAAACTATCATGGGAGGAATTCAAGAACAAAGCTACTAGATATGTTACAGCACATAAATTAATCACAAGAGATAGTAATAAACGCGCATATTTTCAAAATTACCGGAATCTCCTTCTGAACCACATTCTAAAAGAATGAGTATTATTTAAAGAATCAAAGCATCACGTTGTATACAGAATCCCCCTATACTAAGTAAAGTACAAATCAAAGAAGCTTAGACAAGCAACTTAAGGATGAATCAAATACAGACACATCTCTCTCTCACGTTTCTGCCCTTTACCTGCTGTAAATATTGTATATAGTGTGTTAGAGTTTACTACACCATGCAGTTAGGATAATTCTATGCATTTTCCTGTTAAAATTTGAAAATAAATAGTAAACTGGTTTTATTCTATGTGACTTAGTAGAACTATGACCTGATTACATGTTGAAACAAATATTACTTTGTATCTGACAATTTTCATGATTGTTTGTATTGTTATATACTGTAATGTACTTTTGGAAAACAAAAATAAATATGAAAAAAAATAATATAGGCACCTTATAAGCACATGTGTATAAGTAAGTTGAAAAGAGTACAACATAAATATACCAAGGGCATCCATGGATGTGAAAATTTAAGTTATTATGAATGATTAAAATTTCTGAACTTGTGCAGTGTCTCATGTAGATATGTATAAGGAAACATTATTCAGGTATGTAGGGCATTTAGAAACAACTACCTCTGGGAATGCTTAGGGTTAACAAAGAATAGTAAAGAATCATCAGACAGCCTGTGTAGAAGATGTAGGAATGAAAGATGTATTAACTGGTTCTCTGAGAGAGTAGCTGATGCATGGAATAGACAACCAACTTATATTAAATAAAGCACGTTTAGACATTTTAAGAACAGCTTGGACATTTATTATGGCAATGAGTGTTTTGGTGTATTGGCAGGTTAGAAGGCATTATTGCCTATGCCTGAAATATTTGTATGTGTATGTTTAAGTAAGTACATTACTCTCATTATATATTAGTGTTCCAGTATTGTACTAATTATCTTATACTATTTTATATTAGTCTAGCCATTTCATTATTTGTTGTAACTGCCAGACTGTAGTTGAAATGGGTCTGTTATGGGCCAACTTATTACCCTGGTCAACAAATGTAAATAAATAAAAATAAGTATATTCTTAACCTGAATGTTATAAAATTGTTTCATATTAGTTTATTTATTTATGTAACTTCAGTAGTTTGGAGTGTAAGTCAGAAACATAAGGTAGGAAAATATAGTGGATATTATGATGAGAGGGTATTTTTACACTTTTTATAGGCTTTCCATATGTAATTGTCAATGTTTGTTTACTTATCAAATGGCTTACCTTAAGAGTATCATGTTTTGGCCTCAGTGCAGTGTGTTCAGAATAACCTGTTCTTAAATAAAAAAATATTATTATGCAAAATTAAATCAGGGAACTTTACCCTGGTAACAATTTTGTTTTTAATTGAATAATTGAGCACAGTTGAGCAGCTTGTAATTGAACTACAGTTTGCCCTGTATGAAATGTGGCAGCCCTGATAAGCGGTTAAGTGAATTACTTAAGTAATCTTTCCAGTTAAAAAGGATTCTGATAGTGTATATTTTAAAAATTGGAGATGGGAACATCCTGTTTTAAGTATTTCTAATAATTCTTGGGGTGTTGCCACCCTACATATGATATTAGATTGTTTTCAGATTCCTTTGAAAACGGGAAGGTCAATCACAGTTACAGTGAGGTATTCACTTTATTATATGGAAAAGATTAGATATGTTATGGTTTAATGGCCATGTATAGGCTTGTAACTGTCTGTTTATAGAATTTCAGTGGATTTTAAAGATAAGGACAGGGTTGTGATTGTCACTCCTTTTGATGAGTTGTGCATATAATGTTCAGTTTTCAGTTAAGTGATATTTTGATATTTAGGGCAGTAATGGGATGTTTCAGTTGTTTTCACAGTTTAGTTCGGACAGCTCTGGCTTTACCTGCCTGAGGGGTATATTGATATTTGCATATGAATTTGTTTTCCTTTTTTTAAATCAGTGAACGTATCCTTACTGAAACAAGTATACATACTGATAATGGACTGGTTAAATAAGTTCCAACTGTACTAGTGGCCAGTTATGTTTTGGTTGCTAAATATTTTCAATACAGTAATGGCAGAATGCATAATTCTGAACTACTGAATGGGGTTGTGTCAAAGTTATTATGGATTGATGAGAGTGATGGGGTGATAAAGGAATAAATTGCCCAGCATGTAGCTGTCAGAAGGCAACAGGCCAGGCATCAGTTTGCTTTTAAGCTGGTAAAGTGTTTATTTGAAATAAGTAGGAAGGTAAAGCGCTGTACTCAGATGGTATGATACAAAAGATTGCATAATAAAGACAAGTAAACTGAATCCAGTCTTTTTGGTTGGGGGGTCCAGTATTAACAACAGGATTATTTGAATTGACTGGACTTTTCGATATGCAATGCCACCGTGGTACGGCGGTAGCGTTTTTACCTCACAGCAAGAGGTTCTCCCGTTCGATTCTCGGCTGGGATTGGGAGTGCCTTTGGGTAGCATTCGAAAGACATGCATGCATAAATGGGTGTGCTTTCGTTGAAGGTTGGGTGTCGAGCTGGCACCTCAGTGTTTCGTAAAAATCTACTGCCAATCATTAGCGGACCTGAGTTCCGCTGTGGCGATCCCTTACCGGGAAAAGTTGAAAGACAAACAACAACAACAACTGGACTTTTCGATAAACAATTTTATCAAGATACATGCATGATGCATTAAAAGTGCAGTTAAGGTGACAGTGACTAAAAAATAAGGCTTGTTTACACAGGTGAGGATACTAAACTGCATCCTTTTCTTTTTTTTTTATAAATCATATAATGCCTTTTGATAAACATTTTTTACTGTATTGAAAGTAATCATGTCAACAATGTGACTGCAGTTTGCTATGATGCTAAGTATTATGGGCAAAGTTATTTTGTAGTAATGTATATGTCTGTGCATAAAAAAAGAAATTTTAACTTGGTGTGCCAGGATCTATCTCTCAATTTGGTGCCCCACTCACAAACCTTAAAGTTAAGAGCAAAAAAAAAAACACACACACACACCTCTCTTTTTAAATTTTAGCAAACTTCAGTTCTGAATTTCAGTACTGCCATTCAAATGTTGGTAATACATTGAAGAATGATTGGCTTCTGTGGATGGTACCCCCTTACACTTTCCCCCCACTTGCAGCTGCCCCCTTCAGTCCATCCTAACTACTCTACTGATCTGTAGTACCTTAGCGGATATGCAAAACGTCTTCCAAGTTATGTTTCTTCCTTAAAAGTTCAGGGTGTTAGGGCCTATGCTGCTCTGGCCCAGTCAAATGAATAACACACAGTATTTAATTTTTATAATATTCTGTGTCGCCCTCCCCCTTTGCCATGCAGACTTGTGAGGACTGAAAATTATCTCTTTTTTTCTCAAGAATGAACATTCACAGAAAGCTATCTTAAAAAATGTTTTTCTGGACACAGAGTAATCTACTCTGACGAGAGTAAAATGCTACTTTCACATTTTTGGCAAAGTGCATCCTGTTTTCTTGTTAGTACTAATTAGTTTATTCTGTGGTTAACTCTACTCCATTTCACCAAACTGATGTCAACACAGTACAAGTGCCATGTGTCTGTCTACTGAATGAATGCATACACCTGGTTGCTAGAGGGTATACACCACTGAATTATTTTCTAATAGGCATGTAAACAGGTGCTTTGTGGTAGCTTTATGAATGTGCTGTGGTAGTGGAGTTGCTAACAAAATACAGGTGCTTTTGTTTGGTAAAAGCTGAAAGGAAAACTAATTGGCCAGACAAATGAAATGTCTTAGGCTGCCTATTTTTGTTGTTAAATTTAATGTAACCTTTGGTTACAGTCACATTAGTTGAACTGAGATTTAAATTGAGTTAATTTGCTAGTTGTTATGGCTATGAGGTCCTGAGATGGTGTTGTCCTGCTTCTACAAACCTGTTTGAGCTGGCAGGTCTAAGGAGGTAAGCAGCAGCAATGCCAGTACACTCAGAAAGGCACAGATTTATCTAGAAATAAGTGATTTATAAAGCTTGAAGTAAGCCAGACAGCAGTAAGATCAGGCTGGGAAGTCATGTGAATGGTGCACACACTTGTCATAAGCTACATACTCAACGAATATTGAAGAAGCCACTGTGAGGGATACTGTTACCTGAATATCCAAAGGGACCACCTCTCAATTATGTCCAAGACATCTTGCTGCACACCAGGACTCTTACTAACCCATATATTGAACTACTCTCATCCCTATCTCCCCTGTCGCAAGCTACATACTCAAAGAATATTGAAGAAGCCACTGTGAGGGAAGCTGTTACCTGAATATCCAAAGGGACCACCTCTCAATTAAGGCCAAGACATCCGGCTGCATACTGGGACTCTTAGTAACTATATATTGTATGTAAAAATAAAGCTGTACACTTACTATTTTTAACAGCTAGTTTTTTTTTCCCAGGGTCTTGCCCACAGTTCCCCATGTGTCACCATTGGCCTTGTCTTACCTCCCTTTCCCACTTGTTTCTCGATCCTGCCTTTCTGCCCATACTTGACTTTTAGTTCACGTAACTGTACTATTGGACCATAGAGGCATCTCTTCCATTGATCTATTTAAGACTGCAGTTCTGTACTCTCACCCAACTGCTATCGCCCTCACATTCCCACACTTCATTCCACTCTGCCCTCCATCTAGCCAAATCCTTTGTACTAGAAACATTCCTGCCTTTCTATCTCTCGCAAAAGCCTCTGCCATTCCCATATTGCTTGTAACATCCTCTAACACTCTCCTGTAACACTACTTTCCACTGCACTTACCTTTTGAGCTGATTATTTTTCACAGCGATTTCTGCTCAACCTGGGGCAGCCTGCTTTGTTCACCGTCGCTTCTATCAGGCTCACTCCACTCCCCTACCATACCCCCATTCCCACTCAATCTTGCATCAATTTCATTTATTCTCTCTGTAACCCCACCCTCCCTGCAGCATCCAATAACATTCAACCACCTGCCATCCAATCATCCAATAGCATTTAACACCCTGCAATACCTTCATCCAGTAAATAAACTCTCACACTTTTTGATACACCTCTAAAATATCTACTACATTCACACTAGATTTACTGCTACATCTTCCACCCAAAACCTCACACTTAATAAACAAAACTGTACATCTCACCCAACACCTCCACTACCCCATAACAAAACTCCCCCAATGCTTTTTCTTTTCAACCTGTTCCAGTTACTACAATTATATCCCTCCTTAATAAATTTAAACCCTGCTCTCCCTCAGCAGACCAACTACCCTCTCACTTCCTAAAAATAGCTGCACAATCCATCGCCTACCCTGTCTCGATTCTTATTAATTGTTCCATCTCAAAAGCCCTGGTCCCTGACATTTGGAAATCCTTTTATACTATCCCTCTTCACAAAGGCGGCAACTGTATGGATCCCTCTAAATTTAGACCTATTGCTATCCTGTCCCCTCTATCCAAAATCTTGGAAAAGTGCATCCATATTCAGCTTCTTAAACACATTCTCAACAACTATCTCCTCACTCCTACCCAACATGGCTTTAGACCCCACCATAGTACTTCTGTTGCATTAGTGTCATTTACCCAAACAGTAACTGAAGCTTGTGACAATAACCTCCTCCTCTACAGTCTTTTCCTCGATCTTTCAAAAGCCTTTGGTACTGTCTCATTCTAAACTTCTTACTAAACTCTCAAACCTCCATCTCTCTACGTCCTTCATCAACTGGTTCTCTAACTATCTCTCCAGCAGTCAGCAATCTGTGCACTGGCAAACTGTCCTCTCTCCATTCCTCCCTGTTAAAACTGGAGTCCCCCAAGGATCAATTCTGGGCCCCCTACTGTTTAATATATTTACTAACAAACGTCACTCTGCTACTAACCTCTCTACACATCTACAGTAAGCTGACGACTCCACTCTCATTACCTCTGCTCACAACATCCTTGATCTACTAGCTCTCACTCAACAAACTTTTGCCTCTCTCAAAACCTGATTCTCTGATAACCAACTCATATTAAATCCAAAAAAAAAAAAACTCCTTCTCTTCCTCCCTAAAACTCTTGCTCAGCACAAAGCCTCTTTCTCTATTTCCTCTCTCAATAACACCATTATTAAACCTGAACCCCATACTAAACTACTTGGAGTTATCATTGACGATGACTTAAAAGTTGATACTCACATTCAACAAAGTATAAAAAAGACCCACCAGAAACTTGGACTTCTCTACCGCAATCAAAAATTTCTGTCACTCACCTCCAAACCCTCCCTAGCTCAGGCTGTACTCCTACTCTGCCTTATTTATGCTGTCCCTGTTCTTATCCATGTTCAGACATCTCTTATCACTAAACTAGAGCAAACTTATAAGAAAATTGCCAGATTTGCAATCTTCCTCATAAATATCACCACTGTCTTGCCCTTAGATCCCTCCAATGGCCAGAATTCTCCAAGCAGCTACTTATACCCAGCTACATATTGCTCACTCTATCCTATATGAACCCTCATCCTGTCCCCTCCATCTCCAACTTAGTCTCCTTCTATAACCCCCCTCGCCACCTCCGTACTGCCAATAAAGCCCTCTTTCGGTTATACAAACCTAACAAAAACATTGGTAAGAACCTATTCAAATACTCTGTAGCCCATACCTGGAACTCACTCCCTCTCAATATAAGAAGCATACAGCAAAAACACCTGTATAAGAAAGAACTTAAACTTTTCTCTTGAAAATTTGGCCATGCCCTTGTCAACCCCCCATTTGAACTAGTCTCTCCTCTTCTTGACTGCTTTTCCCTATTATACTGTTTTCCTTCCTTATACTTGCTCTAGCAAACTGTATTCATACTGTACTCCACTGGGCAATAAGCTCTAAACCTTTTCATTATTTGACCTTTGCTATAAACTGTTGTTCTTAAATTTTGAAATTGTATTTGTTAACTGTTATTTTACCTTCACATTGTACTGATGAGCACAGCTTTTCTGACTTGTACTGTATTTCTATGATCTTGCTATAATATTTTGTAAATATCACAATTATTTCTATTTTTTTTTTTGTCTGGAGCTTTTCTCCTCGGGTTTCCACTGAAAATGGGTTCCTGGCTCAGCTGGACTAACCCGGTTAACAAATGTCAATCAATCAATCAATCAATCAATCAATCAATCAATAAACCTTTACATTACTTGCATACTGCCATCAACAACTATCCCAAAAGACATAAATCTTATCCAAATTGTACTCTACTTTATCCAATATCCATTCAATTCAGACACCTATCTCTCCACTGTACCTGCTTGCCCTTCTACTATGCTTCCTCTATTTTCTGATAGCCTTACACACAACCTAGATGCCTCAAACAAGTACACATACAACTGCCACATAATTCCCATCTCTCTCTAGCTATTCAGACATATCTGCTAGAGTGTATTCACTTGACCTACTCCTACACACCAAAGTAAAACTTCTTCCCTCCCACAAAAGCATCCCCACTCAATAGATATCCCCACTGACCCAAAAAGACTCTTCCCTCCTTCCACTTACCTGCACAAGCAGTCTAACATATTCCTATGCGGAGATATCCACCCAATCCCAGGATCCACCCCATTAACTGCCAACCTCCCTAGTTCACATAAATTGCTAAACTTCACAACAATCTCCAAAGTATCAGAAACAAAATACCAGATTTCCATGCCTGGATATCCCTAAATAAACCAGACATTCTAGCTGATACTGAAACATGGCTGAAACCCTAAATAAAGGATTCAGAATTCCTTCCCCAGAGTATGCCTGCCTGTGAGCAGACAGACCCCATAAAAAAGGAGGAGGCATAGCTTTACTGTTTCCTAACACCCTCACCATAGTCCCATATTCCAGTCCTGTTCCCCAATTCTCCACAGCAAAAATACTTGTATCACTTCTCAAATTGACTAATTCCAAGTAACTTTGCATGACATTCCTATATATCCCCCCAGGTAACAATACTCCCATTCTAGAAGATATTCTCGCCTAGATATCAAACATAAATAATGAGACAATTATTCTAGGTGATGTAAACATAAACTGGAATGACTTCTCAGGTCAGTTTCGATCATCTAATATCAACCTCTTCAATTTTATACAACAATAACAGATATAGCCAGACCTAACAGACATAAAGAATCTGGTTCAATCCTTGACTGGATACTAGTGTCTGACCCAGGTACACTTCCTTGCAACATTAGTGATCACTTACCAGCCTATATGCTTCGTAAAACCAACTCATTTCCCTCCCAACAGCAATATAAACAAAGTAGAAACCTAAGCAACTATAATCCCCAAACTTTCAGTGAAACCCCGAGTAATATCAATTGGAATATACTAAAACTCCTGCCCATTGATGAGGCTGTTGAGTTCTTCAACTCCACATTCCTCAACATCTTAAACAAACTAGCTCCTGTAAGACAAAAAAAGAGTAAAAACTGAGCACACCATATGGCTGTCTAAAGCTACCAAACAAATCATGACTGCTAGGGACAAATATGGAAAAAATGGCAAAAGTACAAGAATCCTATAGATCTCATAGAATTTAGACAACTTCATAATCAAGCTAAGTGCCTAGTCATATCTGACAGAAAAGAATATTACTTAACCCTCCAAAAAGATCACAAACAAAATCCAAAAATTTTGGAACTCCATCTCATCTATAATCAACCCTGGCACCAAAATAACCCATGCCCATTCCCTGAGAAAACTGCCAGTGAAATAGCCACCCTGTTTAACTCATATTTCATCTATACTATAGCCAAACTTCCACTACCTTTCCTCAAACTAATTCTAATACCAACATTCTTCCACACATTCCTGTCAGGATAATGCCACCCTGACCCCCCTCCTTCTCTTTCTTCCCCATATCCATCACCACTGTAACTAAACTCCTAAAACTGAAACCTGGCTCCTCTGCCCCCTGACAATTTACCCCCAGAATACCTTCAAATGTCAGCTAGATCCATTGCCTATCCAATCAGCATACGTTTCAATAGATCCTTTCAAGAATCTTTGTCTACCCACTGTCTGGAAAAAAGCTTAAATTCTTCCCTTCCACAAAGGTGGTAATAATACCAACATTTCTAACTTCCAAGCCATAGCTATTCTCTCCCATTTCTAAAATCCTTGAAAAATGTATCTACTATCAACTTCTGCACCATCTACTATCAAACCAGCTCCTCTCCCCAACTAAACATGGGTTCAGGCCAGGTCATAGTACTACTTGTTGTTGTGCCTTTTGGCTTTTTCCTGGTTTGGGGTCGCCACAGCAGAACTCTGGTCCGGTAATGATTGGCAGTTGATTTTTACATGCTGAGTTGCCAGCCCTAACGCACAACCTTCAATGAAGGTACGCCCATTCATGCATGTCTCCACGCAGAAGAAGCTCTAGCTGAGAGTCAAACCGGTCAGCGTCTTACTGTGAGGTGACAAAGCTACCGCAGCACCACCACCGCGGAAGTCATAGTACTACTACTGCTCTTATTTCCTTTATGGACACAGTCAATCAAGCCAGAAACACTGGCAAATTTGTATCCTCACTGTTTCTTGACCTCTCAAAGGCTTTTGATAAGGTCTCTCACCTGCTACTCCTCAGTAAATTCCCCACCCTAGGTATCTCTTCCCCAACTCTAAACTGGTTCTCTAACTATCTTAACAGGCAGGCAACAATCTACTAGATGGCTCAACTCTTTCTTCCCATTCCTTGACTCTTTAACAGGTGTTCCGCAAGGCTCTGTCTTAGGACCCCTTCTTTTCAGTATCTTTATAAATTACTTCCATTCCACCCTTAATAATAAATCTGTTGTACAATATGCAGATGATTCAACCATTATTTGCCCTGCTAATTCAACAGCAGAACTTTTGCAAATAACTCAGAATGCCTTTACTGCCACTGAAATGTGGATGTCCATTAATCACTTAGTACTAAACCCCAACAAAACCAAATTGCTAATATTTACTCCTAAGAAAAATCTCTCCGTTAACAAGTCAGATTTCATCATCCTTTCACAAAATAATAACACCACAGAGGTCATCTCCCACACTAAATTACTAGGTATTATTGTAGATGAAAACCTAACATTCGACCTCCACATCCACAATAATATTAAAAAAACAAACCAAAAACTAGGCATCGTCTACAGGCACAAACAGTTCCTTACCTGCTCTACTATGTGTACTCTTGCCACAAACTTTCTCTTACCAGTGCCATCTCTCCTGTATGGAACTCCTCTCTTTTCCAACATCCAGTCCTCCTTAAAAAAAAACAAGCTGGAGTCCTGCTATAACAAGGTTGCAGAGTTTGCAACCAACAAAAAACACTTCACCCCATTGCATCTCCCTGCAAGCACTTAACTGACTTGACCTTCTAAGTTATTTAGTCTATCTTCAGTTAACTACAGCACATAAAATCATTTACAAACCCTCAGACTGTCCAACCCTTTCATCCATTTTAACCCACTGCCACTTAGATCTGAAAATCAACTCCTTCTTCAAGTAGAAAAAACAAAACTCCTAGCTGGTGACATGCTTTATTCCTTTTCTGTTGTCTAGCTATGGAACTCGCTCCCAATAGCTATCCGAACCTCCAGCAATATCTCCGCCTTCAAAAGTCACTGCACCAACACATCACCACCCTTTGGCAATGCAGATGTCCAAATTCCCATCCCTCTAAAACCTGACCCCGACAGTCTAAGTCATATTGACCTTATTATTCTTGTAATAGTGACTTACTATCTGTTGCTGCCTAACCACGTCAATAATTCAATTTGACTCTTCCCTGCACAATTTATGCTGGCTACGACTCCTAGATTATCTTGTAAACATTCAATATGACTGCTTTTCACTAAAAATGTTTTACAGTAATTTTACTTGTTTAGTATGTGCCCTTAAACTGTGTTATATGTACATATTGTATATGTTTAGCCTTTCTTCTCTGTTGATTGCTTAATATTGTTCTATTTTGCTAACAATGCTTGTATGTGCTGTCCATTTTGAATGTTATATACTATTATACTAACTGCCTTGCAGAACTTTTCTCCCCGGGCCTCCACTGTAAATGGGTTCTTTCAGCCCAGTGGACTTTTGTGGTAAACAAATGCCAGTAAATAAATAATAAATAAATAATGTGTGTTTGTCTGTCCCGAGTGTGCTTCAGATATTTATTACAGTGGCTTTACTTTTCTATAATGAAGAATGACATCCCCTTCTTGCGCTCAGCATTATAAAACAAGGAAATCATAACAAGAATGTACAAGAATATTGATGCAAAACATTCTTCTGAATTACACCAAACAAAATGGAGAAAATACCTTGAAAACAGCTACAAATCAAAAATAAACTGGGATGGAGCTTTCTCTTTTTTTGTTTGGTAGTATCTAAGTGCTACCTTGATTTGTTTCTGGACTCTAGATTATAGGCATGCTGCTGTAGAAGGAAAGGAGTCTGCCCATCTCTACTTATACATATACTTAATGCTTGCAAAATGTAAATGTGCTTATGTATGCTGTTGAGTGCTCACCACTCAGTGGTTTAAAATTCACACCATTTATTCTTGCAATTTCCAGCTTGCATATTGCCCGTGGCACTGTTTTTACAAAATTTAAGCCGCAACTAGGAAAATGTCTTTCATGTAAACAAGGCATGATTTTCCCACAGAAATATTTTCAAGTTCTGAAAAATGTACAAATACAAAGTAAATGGTGCACAAAGCAGTGAGCATACTATATTTCATAGCTTAAAAGAGAAAATTATAAGAAGTGAGACCACAGTGACAAATGGACATAATGATGCTTCCCATTTGTTTGAAATTAAAAGCAGATGTAATTACAAGAATGAGGAATATATGGTATTGCAGGCAGAGAGGGCATGCACAAGGTTATAATTTAGTGCACCTAAGTCCAGAATGCTTGGGAGAATTAAAAATGCCTTTGCATGAGCTGTTGTTTAACCCATTACCTGTATACTGTTCTGTTACAGTATTTAATTATAAGGGCTTCAGAGGACAAAGCTCCTGACTCACTTTGATTAATGTATGTTCTGGTCTTGCATATGTTTGTTGACTTCATGGACTACTGACATTGTACGATATTAGATAACAGGGGATATTGAGCATGGTAATATTAGTTACAGTTCTAGTTTTGGAATTTACTAGCAGATCACACCCAGATGCCATCGATATGACGTTTTCCTTGTGTATCTGGCATAATATACATTTCTCAGTAAAACATCAATGAATACAAGGAGAGAATTGCCAGAAATAATCTTGAGTCTTCTGACTTGTTTTGTGTGTTGTGTACTTGTTTGTAAAATATTTTAACTAGGCTCATTTACTATGACCTTTCCTTCATTTTTTACTGAATAATTCTGAACCTAGCTCCTTGCTTTAAAAATCATAATACTGACCTTTAAAAATCATAGCAAAGGATCAATAAGAGGAACATATTGTTTTCACAATACTTTTATTATTTTTTCACTTTACATTTGTTTACCGGAAAGGTCCGTCTGGGCCAAGGACCCATTTTCAGTGGAGGCCCAGGAAGTAAAACCCTAAAAAGAAATTTACAAATAGCGATGTATAATAGTAACCTAACCATATTTAAAACAGTAACATTCCAAGTAACTACAGTATTTTAACATAGGCAGAGAAAAGGTTGCACTATATAGGTTTCTAGCCTGTATAAGACAGTGGCATTATTTAGACCATAGAGCAGTAGTAACTTATGTAATACACTCAGTGATTTCACATAGGGAGTAAACATATTCCTTGTAGAATTTTACCAAATGTAAGGAGTGAAAAGATCAGTACTTAGATTCAACATCATAAAGATCAAGATGTGTAAGAAAGTAAGAAGGGGGAGGCAGGACCTTTGGTGTCTCTTCATGCTAGTAACTAGAGGGACTGGACAGAATGCTAGAAGAGAGATCAAACAGTATGACCTGGTAGAGATATATGGGAGAGATAGTATAGTCAGCCTGGGTTTGTGCAGGAGTACATCCAGTTGTTGATGAGGCGTTCCTTAAGTAGATGTTTACATTTAGTTGTGTTGATGCAATTAATTGTTGTTTGAGGTAGTGTATTCCAAACTTTAGATTGGTGATTAGAGTAGAGAGAAGATTTGGTAACTGTTAGCAGGTCTTTGTTGGTGGATCTTAGTGTTCTAGAGTTAGTAGGGTTGAACAAGGTATTTGAGAGAGGGACAGCTATTTGGTTGGTTGAGTATGTAGTGTGAAGGTTAGTTGGTTATAGGTCAGAAGATTAGGAAGTTCTAGCTATTTTAGATGCTGCAATGAATTGCAGTGGTATGATCTGTAAAGGAGGTTTGAGGCAAATCTTGCTATTTTGTTGTAGCAGGACTCCAGTTTATTTAACTCTGTTTTTCTGAGGTTTGTAAGTATAGGTGAAACATAAAGGAGGGTAGAAAGTAGGTGGGTTCTGGATATGGCTTGTCTGGTGAGGTCAATTAGCAAATGTTTGATCCTATAGAGTGAGCCCAGTTTGATATGTACTTTTTTGATGGTTATGGCTAGGTGCTTGTTAAACCTCAGGTTGTTGTCAATGGTCACTCCTAGGAGCTTAGTATGCTCTACTGGTTCTATTATAGTATTATTGGAAGAGAGGATGATGAAGGGGGATGCTAGCTATGTGTTTTATTAGTAGTAAAAAGCATGAGCTTAGTTTTATTTCGGTTGAGAATCAGATAGGTAACTTTCAGTGCCATTGAAGGCTTTTTGGGCTGTGTGAAGGAGTGAAGAAATAGAAGGTGCTAACTAAATATGGGTGGAATCAGCATATTGAATAATTGTTGCATGTTGAGTGGCTGTGGATAATTTATTTGTGAATTTGGAGAATAGCAATGGACCAAGTACTGCCCCTTGGGATACGCCGACTGAGACAGTTAGCAGGGGTGATAGTCCCTTATTCCATTTGACTGCTTGTTGGTGGTCTGATAAATATTTAAGAAACCATAACAGGGTGGACTTGGATAGATTTAGGGAGGCTAGTCCGTTGAGAAGTGTCTGATGGGAAACTGTGTCAAAAGCTTTTGACATATCCAGAAATATAGAGGAGACATTGTGACCATTGCTTCTGAGCTGGTTAATTGAGTTAGTGAAGTTAACCAGGGCTGTAGTGGTGCTATGTTTAGGCCTAAACCCATGTTGGGAAGGGGGTAGTAGATTATTATGTAGTAGATACTGTAGCAGTTGTATGTGAACACATTTTCAAGGATCTTAACAAAAGGAGGTAGAATAGATATGGGTTTATAGTTGCTGAGTTCAGTGGATGTCCCACCTTTGTGTAGTGGGATTATATGAGAGGTTTTCCAGAGTTTTGGGATGTATTGTTCATTAATAGACTGGTTAATAAGGACAGAAACTGGGAAGGAAATCACATCTGACGCAATTTTCAGGTAGTCACAGGATTGTGAGTTTAAGTTTAGAAAGAAGGTTTGCTTATGTTGCTGGTTTGTATAGGCTTAATTGAGAAGGAATTAAGCAAATTAAAAGTATGAGTAGGTAATAATAGAGGGTTATTAAAGTTGTTTTTTATGAGTGATAAGATGGAGTTGAACTGTGAAGCAATATTATCAGTGGTATTGGTAGAGGTTGGAGCAGGCGTTGTGGTGTGTCCAGGCTTCTGCAGGCAGTTAATGGCTTGCCAGAATTTCTGTGGGTTATTCTGATATTTAATTTGAGTGGTAGTGCAGTATACTTTTTTGTCATGTTTAATTTGTTTTTTAACTAGATTACGGAGCTGTTGATAGTTGTATAGTGATGTTTCATTTTTTGTGTCATGGTAATGATATCAGGCTTTATCTCTTTGTTTTAGAAGTTTTTTGGTTTCTTTTGTGAGCCAAGGAGTAGGTTTGGATTTAGTACAAATTTTTCTGAGGGGAGCTAGCTGATTTAGGATATTGATACATTTATCATTAAAGTATTGGACAGCCATGTCAAAATGGAGGTGTTCGAGTGAAGACCAGTCACATTTTTGCAAAAGGGTTTTAAATACTTCAGGTGAGAATTTTCTTTTATTGCGTATGTATTTATAAGTAATATTTTTGGGAGGATGAATACATTGTGAAATTAGGTAGATAAGTCAGTGATCTCTTACACTGTCTGGAGACAGCCTGATTGATAATAGTGGGAGGGTGTATTTTTAACACTGTTTGGGAGATAGCCTGATTCATAGTAGTAGGAGGGTGTATTTATAAGAGACAAATCTAGTATAGACTGTTTGTTACTGTGTTTTTCAATTCTGGTTGGAGTTTGTATCATTTGGCAGTACCCTTGTAGATCTATGAAACTGGATGGAATGTTGTGAATGCAGGTAGCCCAATCTAGGTTGAAATCTCCCATTATTATGATTTTCTGCTTATATGTTGATGAACACCAGTAAGGGAGGTCTTCGATGGAGGTTGGATTATTTCCAGGGGGAATGTAGACTGCTATGATAATTATGTGTTTGTTAGAGTTAATTTGGAAGCATGAGATTAAGATTTCAAATATTTTTTTTTTGGGGGGGGGTGGCTGGGTGGCTACAAAGTAGTCTTTCCAGTTTAAGGTTCTCCTTATAGATTATGGCTATCCCCCTACCCTTCCTGTGAATTCTGTCCAGCCTATGGATGTTGTAACCATCGGTTAGTATGTCTGTATCGTGCATGTGTGGCTTTAACCAGATTTCTGTTAGTACAGCTATATCAGGTCTATATTGGGTAAAGGTAGCATGAAATTCAGAGGTTTTGTTCAAAATGCTTCTAAGGTTTATATTCATGATGAGGAGATCTGAGTTGGTAATCTGTATATTGGTGAAGTTTGAGGCTAGTGGGATGTTAGAGCCTAGGAGATTATGTTGTGTGGGGAGAGGGCCTGAGTTGGGGTGTATATCTTCGCTTTGTTTTATTTGTAGTGAGCTGATTATGACTAGGTGGTTAAGTTTGCTTATGAGTTTAGTATATTTGTGAATGGGTTTGGTGTATTATTTGACTGAACATATTTATAAGAGAAAAATTCAGTAGATGAGTAGTTGCATATTTGTGGAGTAATTATATAATTGATTGTTGGGTTTTGTGGAAGGGTAAAGTATGGGTTGGTGGGGGAGTGAGTTATGGTTATTTGTTTATTTTGGTAGCATGTGAGATGGTAAAATGTGATGAGTAGTCTGGATAGTATTGAATGTTGTAAGACATTGGTATTTTTAATTAGAATACTTGAAATATTGGTTTGGTTTGAGTAGGCAATGTTCTGAGGAATAATATGACCAGGGGTAGTATGTAGATAAGGATGCTAGTGTGATATTAATAGAAATATGTTGAGAGATGGAGTGTATGGAGGAGGAGGGTGGAGCTAACAGAAGAAGGGGCGTAGTATGGATAGGAGGGTGAACAGAGCAGGACGACACCCCTGAGACCAGGAATCTTCAAGTAAGTTCTTTCTATCAGTGAGGCAGCAGCAGCAGTTCTATTTAAAATGCTTGTTATGGGACCATTTAAGTATTGGGAGCACAGTAGTAGGGTATATAAGGTTGCATAAACAACATTAAAGAATATAAGCTTAAGGTCGTTCTATACTCTTCCCTACCTAAGCATAGTGGAATCAGAAACTGCTGGAAGCATAATTCTTAATTAAATTAATCTGAAAGCGGGATAGCCACACTTTGGAGTGCTATGCACACTTATATAGATTACAAGTGTAAAAAAAACACATAATATTAAAATAACTATTCAAGCCAAAAAAACATTGCATATAAGCTTTTTTACATAGGTAATGGAGGGAATCACTGTATAGGCTTATTTTATTTATTTAATAAGATATGTACCTATATTTAATAAGATATGTACCTATAAACAGGTCTGACTGACTGAGTAACTTCACTAACTCTAAGTGGAGCATAACTTGAATATGAGAAACAACATTTTAACAGTTGAGAAGTATGTTTTATTACTTGTCTTTTTTTCAGCATTTCATTAACTTCTTTCAAGACTAAATGATCCCTTATTACAAAGTATGGAGTTTCTGTTAATAATGTCAACTGTATTTATGTTGAAAACTACAGACTGTTTTGAAGATTTTGTTACAGAGCTGTATACACTGATTTGTGTGTTCTCACATCAAAATAAAGACATATAGTGGATATAAAGTGTACACATCCCTGTTAAAATGCCAGGTTTTTGTGATATAAAAATGAGACCACAATAAATCATTTCAAAACTTTTCCCACCTTTAATGTGACTTATAACCTTTACAATTCAATTGAAAAACAAACAAATCTGTTAGGGGAAAAATATAAAAAATAATAAACGTACAATAACCTGGTTGCGTAAGTGTGCACACCCTTAAACTAATACTTTGTTGAAGCACCTTTTGATTTAATTACAAGATTCAGTCTTCTTGGATAGGAGTCTATCAGCATGGCACATCTTGACTTGTCAATATTTGCCCACTCTTCCTTGCAAAAGCGCTCCATGTCTGTCAGATTGCAAGTGCATCTCTTGTGCACAGCTCTCTTCAGGTCACCCCATAAACTTTCTATTTGATATAGGTCTGGGCTCTGGCTAGGCCATTCCAGAACTTAAATTTTCTTCTGGTGAAGCCATTCTTTTGTTGATTTGGATGTATGCTTGGGGTCATTGTCGTGTTGAAAGGTGAACTTCCTCTTCATCTTCATCTTTCTAGCAGACGCCCAAAGGTTTTTGGCCAAATGTAACTGGTATTTGGAACTGTTCATAATTCCCTCCACCTTGACTAAAGCCCCAGTTCCAGCTGAAGAAAAGCAACTCCAAAGCATAATACTGCCACCACCATACTTCACCATGGGGATGGTGTTCTTTTGGTGATGCAAAGTATTGTTTTTGCGCCAAACATACCTTTTGGAATTGTTGCCAGAAAGTTCAACATTGGTCTCATTAGACCATAACACATTTTCCCACATGCTTTTGGGAGACTTGATTTATTGTTTTGCAAATTTAGCCAGGCCTGGATGTTTTTTCTGTGTAAGAAAAGGCTTCCGTCTTGCAACCCTACCCCATAATCCAGACATATGGAGAATATGGGAGATTGTTGTCACATGTAGTACACAGTTAGTACTTGCTAGAAATTCCTGCAACTCCTTCAATTTTGCTGTAGTTCTCTAGGCAGCCTCCGTGACCATTTTTTTGTCTTGTCTTTTCATCAGTTTTGGAAGGACGTCCAGTTCTCTGCAACGTCACTGTTGTCCCATATTTTCTCCACTTTTTGATGACTGTCTTCACTGTGTTCCATGGTATATCCGATGCTGTGGAAAATTTTTTTGTACCGTTCTCCTGACTGATACCTTTCAACAATGAGATCCCTTTGATGCTTTGTAAGCTCTCTGTGAACCATGGCTTTTGCTGTAGCAGGCAGCTGAGTAAATGTCAGAAAAATCCTACTAGGACAGCTGAACTTTATTTGGGGTTAATCAGAGTCTCTTTAATTGATGGCATGTGTGTACCCAAGAAAACTGAATTCTGTAATTAAATCAAAAGGTGCTTTAACAAAGTATTAGTTTGAGGGTGAGAACATTTATGCACCCAGCTTATTGTACATTTTTTTTTTATTTTTTGCCCTAACAGATTTGTTTGTTTTTCAGTTGAATTGTACAGGTTATAGGTCACATTAAAGGTGGGAAAAGTTTTGAAATTATTTATTATGGTCTCATTTTTTATATCACAAAACCTGGGATTTTAACAGGGGTGTATACACTTTTTATATCCACTGCATCATATCAACTGAAAAAGTAATGAGGCCCACATCTGCAAATGCAGTGTGTGTCTTTAATATGAGCAAGTCAATTAGTGATTTTCCATTTGCTAAAAGCTCCAGTGACTCTGTATTGCATCAGATAGCTATAGCTTGTGATGCAAGATACAGATGGAGATTGCATTCAGTGTATTCCTGTACTAGAGGGCACAGTATTCTCCCAAGTAGCTTGTAGACTGTATGTAGCAGAGCTGAATTAATCTAAGTTCTGGAGAAACTTGAAGCACCAGTAATCTACTCCTGCCACCCCCCACCCCCCAAAAAAAGTACAGTATCTCCATCATGAAGCCGGAAAATGCAAAGGTTAAATGACCTTGAGTATTTGCTGTAATTATACAAATGCAGTAAATTCAAATTCAGAGTCCTGTCCTTGTAGCAGTAGTGGTAAAATTATATGGAAGAACTATATCATGCACAGAGGAATCTTAGTGGGTATATTGTGAATTTGTATGTATTATAACTAACATCCAGCTTGGTCCTCATACCACTCAACATCTTAGCACAAGAAATCTGGACAAAGCCTAAAATAATGGGGGAGAAAGGCCTAAAAATAGGAACACATTTTAAATATTGACCTTGCAAACTTAGAACGTTGTTATAATAACAGGATTTGTGCTAGCATGCATTTTCTGAAGGGTTTGAAGTCTGAAACTCAAATATATGTCATAATTTGTGACTTTAGTCCTCAGTGAATTACCAGAAAACCACAATTTTTTTGAGGCAGAAACTATAAATATGAGACAAAAATCTGGACAATTGAGAGGTGTAATGGTACTCTTTGATTTTATCACATGTACAGTCTGTTTATAAACTAGCACTATAACTGACTCTGTGTTGTTTTTAAAAGTTATGCTGGTTTGATGACAGTGTGGACTTTTCTATCATCAGTGTAATGTTTGCGCTTATGTTTGTCTTTTTTTCCACTGAAACTAATAAGGAAGAACTGAAGCATTTTCTTTTTATTATTCCATGGATTATTTTTTCAGAAATGCTATAATGTTTTGTGATGTAATATCATAACCCCAGGGTGGACCATAGCCTTTTATCACAGTTCACCTCAGTTTTGGTCATTATTCAATGACCTGTAGAGCCATAATAATACTTTTATAAACCTTTGACTTCCTGGCTGCATGGCACAGAGGGATGGAGTCTTGACTATGACCCAGGTGACTTGTAAGCAATTAGCAGAGGATTGAAGAAGCTTGACCCACTCAACTGTCCAGGGGGAGGGGGGTGGTTTGTGTGCATTCAGGGCCACACTAGGCGGTGCAGTTTCCCTAGTGGATGCCAGAGAAACTACCACCCTTGTTATTCAGGGAAGGCCAGGGCTGCTGGGGGGGGGGGGGGGGTGTTGACCCTTCCAGAAGTGAGAGGCTGCTCATTGCATATTGGTTACCTTCGCCTTGCCAGGTATGAGCAGTTAATGCTGGGGAAACTAAAAAGCATAAAAACCTTAAACCACCCTGATGACTGTTTGAATGGTGACCCCTCCTAGATGATGTTCTAGGAAATGAATTGCCCAAGGAGGGGCTGATGATCAACACAGAGAGAGAAGTAAAGAGCAGTTCACCACAAAAAAATGAACGGCCACCTAAGTGTTTTCCATCTCAAGTTTTTTGTTATTAAAAATGTTTCTGTAATTATTTCCACTGTATTGTTGAAATGTGATAAAGAACTGAAATTATGAAGAACAGTGTCTGTGGTTAGTGCAGCACTTGTAATGTGTTTAATGTACAGAATCTTATCCATGTGTTTTATCAAGGATTGTAATTTGGAGGTGGCCTGTGCTGTGCATGCAATGCCTTTTATGTCTTGACTATCTTTCAGGGCTTGCTTCTATAGAGTGCATTGCAGCATAGACCTTGTTGTGCATTACAGGAATAAAATGAAACTCATTTGGTAGGTGTGACATATTATACCTAAGATAAGGTAGTGTAATTGTTTAAGGAGTGCTGTAATTATAGAACTCTTATTTTGGGCTGTGCTTTACTTTCTTCTCTATCTCCCCTAGGGGCCAGAATATTCTGGTGTATCATATTTTGTCTCCTTTTTGACAAGAATGCTTGATCTTTCATTTTTTCTTTCTGTAACATATATTTAGCCTTGAGCTGTGGCAGAACTGTTGTAACCATCAAGTCCTTACTTACAGATGCTTTTTCTCCATTAAATTTTGGGCACTGTAGCTTCAGACACAACCACAAAAATGACCTTTTCCTGTAATATATTTCTTTGCTCTGTAATACATTAGAATATGTTAGAATATATGTTTTTAAAATTTTGAAGTGCTTGCTATTGTTTCTTATTTAAATCCATTTCATGATCCTATTGATAAACTCCAGGATATAGCCAACACTAGAAATGACTGAATGCCATGGTGAGTCTCTTTGATTTTTTGCCTTCTGATTTTCCTTCTTGAAACTTTTATTACCAGTTTGCTAGCTTTTTGTGACAGATTTAAATCAAATTAAATTAAAATGAAAGTAAAACTGTGGTTGATTTGTTTCCATATGTTGCAGCATCTAGAAGTTGTGCTAAGCCACTCTGACTTATTTGTAGTTCTAGCAATAGCCACAGTAATGCCCACATTAAAAATGTTGCAGCATGTTCATCTGTAGAATTTAAAGGAGGTTTACAAGACATATGATTGCACCACGAAAGGTAACCCAACTCCCCTGATTCCAATGAAATGCTGCTATGCCTGTGTTAAAACCTTTGCTGTTGCTGTCAGTTGTACTCATAAACAGTTGTCACCTACTGCCTGTCTGCTCTGTACACCCCCAGCATACACATATATGGACAGACACATATACATACACATACATGCACCATGCTTGCTCACAGTTGCTGTGCTCGTTGCTGTTGAATCCTTTGCAGTCCATGCTAGCTCACAACATTTTTGCTTACATGCTCCCAACATGCTCAAGGACTACTTTCTCAATCCTGATATGATGCTATGGTTTTGCACACATGAAGTATAGCATTTAACATGTCTGCTGATTCCCCTGTAGAACAAAATACATCAGTGCTATAGATCGGCTGTGCTACTGTATAAGACATGATGATAACACAGGAGGTAATGTGAAAGTAAAAAAAGGCAAGAAGCAAGTGGTTTGTCAGAGATCATTTTATTTCCCATCATCAAAATGCTGTTAGATCCTCAATCTCTCTCACTGTCTCTCTCTCTTAGTCTTACAAGTGAATGAAAATATTTACGTGTGAACCCGGTCTATGGTTTTGAGTTTTTGACCTTGTTTTATCCTAGACAACCCATGTTCATAGGATTGTAGGATCATAGGAGGTTACCAGGCTATCGACCCGGAGGTCATTTCAAGCCTAGCTGTTTCATCCCAATGTAATACCATAGAAACTCTAGTCAATACTCAGGATTGTATTTAGCAATGACTGCCCGTGTCCAGGAGGGCTGTGGGCACTATCCCCAGTATGAATTTATGGTGCCCCATCCACTTGTCCAGATTCCTTTTGAACAGTGTCATAGAGGTGCTTATCTAACAGTCTGGGTAAGAATGGTTGGTAGTAAGTGGCTGATTGCTCACTCATTCTTTCATCCTTAGGAATAGGTGCTGACAGAGTGGCTCTATGGTCATTCATCCATTTTGTGGGATGTTTGTTGACAGAGGCCCACTGCAGGAGCTGCACCCTAGGAAGGCCTGGTACAAGGACACTGAATTGTGATCATGCCAAAGGGAGCAGTTACACTCTAGCTGGCGTCTGCAGATATAAGGAAGAGTGCATTCTGAAACCAGCAGCAGCGAGATTGCACCTTGTTTTCTGAACAGAAAGAAGAGGTGTTAGGGCTATATAAAAGAAAATCTCCTCACCCCAGCTGGATGATGACTACAGCCTCCAGTTCATGAGTTCTAGTCCCAGTGTTCTACTACTACAGAAGGATCAGAAGGAATAAATAGGCCCAGAATGGAATAGGGGAATGGAGGCATGATAGCCACGGAGAGGACAGAGGCCAAAGGAATTAAAAACAGAATTTTGAGCAACTGTACTCACATGTGTGGTTACAGTAGATTTTTCCATTTATATATTCTGAAAGCAAATAATTAACCTGTGATATTTTAAGGGACAAATAATGCGCTATAATTTTGTTTCCTCATTGTTTGTAATGCATTTCAGATACGGCTTTTGTAAAACTTCATAACATGTTCACCTCACTTAATGGAATGTAGAATATTCATGAAGACAAGAAAAAATTACATTTTCCATTTTGTCGAGTGTTCTGTACATTTGTCAGTTTAAGTTTGCGGCATGCATAGATACTGATTTTAAAATGCGACAGTAAGTTGCTTTATTAATACTGCATTCTAATTATGGAGATGTGAATTTTAACTGAGCATTAAGCCATAAGAAATGTATTAGGTACTCATTAAATATTTTACAAGATGAAAGTTGGACTGTTCCTTGAAATATGCTTCCATTTTGTCCAGTTAGGTTACATAGGGGGTTACATTAAACATATAATCAAAGTAAATGAATGGCTTACATGTTTTTAATTAAATAAGTCTGATTGTCAAGCAAAGTAAATGTAGTGTCTTGATGAACATATGTGCTAAGTTTGTGTATTCTAAACTTTCTCCTTCTACTTTCTCTTCTTTGGAATGGAGATGATAAAGATTTTACATAAAGCATAACATACATATTTTTTTGTAAGCAACAGAAATATATCTGAATGACTTAAGTCTGCCTCTTTGGTTATAAGTGTGAGTGTATGTGTGTCTGTGTGGCAGGGAGTTTACCTTTCTTTCTTGCTTCAGAAGTCACTCTGTACTCTTTCCTCCACTCAGTGTTTAGCATAGCTGCAGAGATGGAAAAGTCATTTCTACCAACAAAATGATTGAGTGTGTGTGTGTGTGTGTGTGTGTGTGTGTGTGTGTGTGTGTGTGTGTGTGTGTGTGTGTGTGTGTGTGTGTGCGTGTGTGCATGTGCGTGTGTGTGCGTGTGTGTGTGTGTGTGTGTGCGTGTGTGTGTGTGTGTGTGTGTGTGTGTGTTGTGTATACATGTAGATATAGATTTAGATATTTGTGTGGGTATGTGCATATCTATTTATATATATATATATATATATATATATATATATATATATATGTATATATATATATATATATATATATATATATATATATATATATATATATACATGCACACATATACATACATACATATTTTAAATATACATACACATAGATATGCCTGTATGTGAGTGTGCGTGTATATATGTACAGACATGTATACTTGCTCATGCATTCACACACATGCACGCATAGACACACACATACTATAGAACCGTTGACATGTGTATGCGATATCATACACAACAAGGATGTTCTACTATAAAGTGGTTGCTATGGTTACATGGAGTGCTGTAACCATGGAAACCTGACAGTACATTTTTACAGTCTGTGGGAATTTACAGTTGCTATTTTAAGTATTCTTGTTCTTTTCAGTAATTTTGGAGGGGTTGGACATGAAGCACTGACAGATTAGGACAAGGCTTGGATTAATATGTAATTGTCCTTTAATTTTTTCTGTAATTTCACATTTAAATTAAACAGTGACAGGCTGGAAGATTACTGGAAAAGTAATTAATTGGCAACTTTCTAATTTTATGTCCTGATGTAGTGGTCCCACTGATACTGCAAAACAACATGGTAGTGTTTTAACTGTAAAGAAAAAAAACATGTTTCTTAGTATTGGACCTTTAGCTTAACAGGCCTGTATGATGCCATACATACAAATATATGAAAATGCTTGTGGACAAAGGCATTTATCCATCTGGTCTATTCTGGAAACAGCTAGTCACTTTAACGGTCGCCAAACACTCGTCATTCTTCGTACTTTTCACTACTAGCTTTAACGTGCACCACATTTAAACCTTTCAGCTGTATAGCAACAGCAGCCACCAGACAGAGTTGCACTTGCACACCAGTCTGTAAGACAGAATTTTTTTGTTTGTTTTTTTTGCATCATCTTGAATATTAGGTTCATAGGTAGTTACTAGGCTATCGGACAAAAGCTATAGCCTAGCCAAGCGTACCCTAGATTTACCAAAATTTTACAGACATCATGTCAATACCTCAAATACTTTTATGGTTATGCTGTAGGCTTGTATGCATCAGGGATCTATCCATTAGAGACATAAGTGCCAAGCTAGGTATAAATTTGCGATTTCCCATCCATTGGTCTAAGTTACCTAGTAACTTCACATGGATGGGAAGCCCTTTCCAGAGAAGGGGTACCTTTGAGACACTTATGTGTTCCTCCAACATTTCCTGTTTATATTGCAGACAATGTCTGGATATTTCTGATGCTGTTTGTTTTGTGGATGTAAAACAAATTCATCAGAGGATGCCTTGTAAGCTAGGCAAAGATTCCTGAGCAGCACTCTGTAGGGAACCAAGTACAGGCGTAGAGCTTTGAGAAAGTCTGCATAGGACTTGTTGAATATTCCCTGTATTCTTTTTGTAAGGAACCTTTCTGGTCTCTCAAGCTGTTGCAAGTGCTTGGTCAGATACATGCCAAAAGGGATATTGTAATCGATGACTGGCCTGTTGAGAGCAGTGACCTCCTTGGACCTTGATGCCATGCCTTTTCTTATAGGTTTGTACAATGTAGAATGATCCTCTCACCACAGTAGGCATGTGGCGGTCAAAGATCAGGTTACTGTCAATATGCATTCCCAGAACGCTGACCACTGGATCTACTTTTAGAGGTGTATTATCAATGTGGTAATTTCCAGGGGTGGTTGTCTTTCCAAGAAGTACTATAACACATTTTTTGGCATTGAGTTTTAGTCCATGGCTCTGACATCAGTTGTTTGTCTGTGTCAGGCCCTCTTGAAGGATATCTGTGTCTGTTGGGGATTCAGTGACCACAGCTAGTCTGCAGTCATCTGCAGACTTGGTTGCCCAGAGGGCATTAACATTTGCCTTGACTTCAGAGGAGTGGATGCCAAAAAGGAGAAGCCCCAGCATCGATACCTGTGGGACTCCACTTGTGACTGACCTCCCCAATCCAAATTTCTTGTGTCCGGTCAGTGGGCTAGCTTACTATCCATCAGGTGACATGTGTTTGTGTTTAATTTTGTAAGTTTATTTACTATGCCCTAGTGAAGCATTGTGTTGAACACCTTGGCCAGGTTGAGGTAAGCAGTGTGCACTATTTTGCCCTTGCCCAAAATGTAAGTGACCGACTTGAAGAAGTCCATCAGGTTAATGACCTACCTTTGAGTAGTGAGTAACTGTTCCCTAATATATACTCAGTGTTTTAAACATGGACATTTCCTACAGTTTGATGCATCCAGATTATATATCCAAAGTTCCGTTCCCTCCTCTTCCACACTGAATATATTTAGTCTTTTTTTTGCATTTTATTCTACCCCTTTCAAACCATGCAACATGCCTGTCACCCTTCTCAAAAATGCCATAGACTACACTAAAGTGATATATTTTTTCTTCAGGGAAATTTTACAGAACGGCAGTTATCTAATTGGGGTCTTGAGGTTCTACACATTGGCAGTATATGTTGTCATATTTCAGATCCATTCTCTTACAGAAGTCATTTACATTGGAGTGGGATAAAGCACTAACTATGGACCTGGTGAGTTGAGTTCAGTTAGAAGCTTGGACACTTGATCTAGCTGGTAGGGGTGGATAGGTGTACCCATCCCGGGGTGGAGGGCAGAGTTGAGCTGGCCACATTCTGTCAGACAGTAGTAAGAGGGAAAGCAATGCAGGTGTTTGGCTGGAAGAGGTGCTTATCTCACCTGATCACCATTAGATGATAGCCTTCATCAAGGTAGTACAGAAGCATACAACCTCATGAGGAAAGTGTTGTAGGTGTCTGTGGTGAAGGGGGTTGTTTATTCCACTCATGACTGGGATTAGGGCCATCATAAATGCTGTCATAACTGGGGTGCTGGTGAATGGTACAAAAAGCCGTCATGGCTGTGTGAATGACAGCCTGTCCAGATGGCTCCCCCCAATGATTCTGGGGACTCCATATCATGAAGGAAAGAATGGCCTCAAGTTCAGCAGGGGGAAACTTGAAGTTTGACTGGTACATTGGCAAAAAGGTACCTGAAATAAAAGACTGATCTGTTACTGTACCTGCATTCTTTAAGCATTAGACAATGCCATTTTATAATGCTTGATGGTCATCAGATCGATCACTGCTGCAGTAGCCTTAGCTATATTGGTTATATCCTGCCCACTGTATAACAGCTGTCCAGTTTCCAAAGCTTCAGGGCACCCACATGACCAAACTGTCAAGCAACTCAAGATAAGCTGACTAAAAGACAACTTTGGGCACCAAGCGCTTCAGAGCTTTACTGTCACTGAAGAGTATGCTTCTCTAAGGCTTTCCTTTGGGGGAAACCTTCCATTTTCTAAATACTGTTTGTGTTTTACTACTTTTCTATTCAGGAAAGTTATTTTAAAGCAAGGAGTTTTGTGTTTTAAAAGACAGTTACTAGACTGTATCATATTTTTTGATGGAAGCACTCTTTTTTCCTGTCAATTTGAACGTTGTGTAAAGTAACTGAAAAACATTTTTTTCTGTGGAGAAGTTGTGTTTATTTTATTTTTCAGGTATGACAAAGTGTTTTAAAGTGCTTTTTATTGTATTTTTCTGTGAAAAACTGACTTTTAAAGACTTGTAGTTTTTATCAGCATTTGCTGCTTTTCTTCCTCAGGAAAGAAGCACCACTTTTGGTTTGACCATAGAGCAAACTACCAGTCCTACAGTCAGTCCTTCATCCAGCCACAAAATGAAAAAGTTAAGCAAAAAGCCTTTTGCCAAAACAGCAGACTATCAATCTGCCTTAGCTGTAGCTGGGTGTCTCTGTTGTAGCCATTTGTTGTACCTCAGACCACTAATCTTTCACTCTAGGTCTGTTTGGTGTAGCACCTACAGCCACTATGGACCAGGAATTATCCATGTCCTCTCTGACTGTCGGGGGTCCCCTCAGTGGCAAGGGAGAGCCACTCTTGTTGGTAATGGCAAATGGAATAGGGAAGGCTTCCTTGTTGTATCAGAATGCTGTGCCCATCCCTGGGTAAACTGTTGCTGCCATTAGTAACAAGGCTGGGCCCATTTTCCTGTAAAAAAAGAAACAAAAAACTAAGCAAGAGTCTAGTTCTCATATTTCCTTAGCCAGGAGTAGTTTACAGGGTCTGTCTTTGGGTTTAATTCAGGCTATTGAGCCTTCTTGTAAAGCAGCTTCTGGTAAAAGAATGAAAGAAACCTCTTTTCCTGAAGAGATTCAAGATTCTGAATCTGAACAGGATGATAAACGAACAGATACAGGGTTTTCTCCACAGATTTCTGATTCAGACTGAGGAGAGCTCATTTTCTGATTCTCTCTGTGGGGGTTTCTCTTCTCTGAATGTGTCACTGTTCTTACTGAGAGAACACTACATTTTCTCAGTCCCTCAGAAAATAGTATGAGCTGTTAGAGACAGAATTTTCCGAACCTACACCCATTCTTCCTTTTCTGCCTGCTTTAAATGATGTGTGTTTTACTGCCTGCAGTTTTCCTGATAGTCAGCCAGCTGCCCCTGAAAAGGCAAATAGGATGTATAAAGTTCCTCATTTTTTAAGTCTTTATACACCATTCCCAAAACCGACCCAGCAGCTATAGCTTTAGTTGATCCCTGCTGCTAAACACTTAGATCTGAAGTTGTTGTTTTCATTTGGTTTTCAACTAGTAAGCAAAAAAACAACTGCAGGACGAACCTCCTTGGTAACCACGAAAACCACGGCTGGAAAAACAAACTGGAACCAACGTTTCTTTTTGTTTAACGGATTTATTGTATTCTCCAAAAGTCACAAATAAATAGATCAAACAAGTGAATCAAGCGCTTTCGCCCGGGCACTCCCAGGCTTTATCAAGATGATCAAACAAGTGAATCAAGCGCTTTCGCTTTGGTTTTCAACCTATGAGACTCGTATCTGAGATTGGATCTTACTCAACCATATACACCAGCATTGGAGCCAAAATCCAAGCTCCTCCCCTACACATAATGCCCCGCTCTCCCTCCCCCCTCAGATCTCATTTGCCACTCATTTTTGATATTCCTCTTTCAATGTACTCTCCTGTCAAAATGTTTTTGAAAGGGGGTTTGCACAAGTGGCCTCCAAGTAAACAGGTTGATCCTCCTTGGGATCTTAATTTTATGTTAGAGAAGTTAACACTTGCTCGATTTGAACCAGCTGACCTGGCAGACATGAGATTCTTAACTTGGAAAGTAGTTTTACTGATTGCTTTGACCTATGTAAGATGAATATCTTGAGTTTTAAGCTCCTATGGTAAGTCAGCCCTATCTCATTTTCCACAGGGACAGGGTTTCTTTGAGAATTAATCCATCTTTCATGCCTAAAGTAGTATCCAGTTTTACTTTAAGACAAAATATCCATCTCCCCATTTTCTTTCCTGAACCTAAAAACGAGGGGTAAAGGATACTTCATACTTTGTATGTCCACAGACATCTGAAATACTATCTTGACAGAACTAAATCTTTTAGATCTTTGAATCAATTGTTCATTTCTTGCAAAATTAAAAAGAAGGGGCAACCTGTGTCAAAAGACTATTTCCATATGGTTGTCTGAGGCTATTTTCTTTTGTTATATCCACCATAATAAAACTATTCTAAGCAGAGTCAAGGCCTACTCTACAAGGGCCTTGGTTTCATTTATGGATTTTTGGAAAAAGTTGGATTCCAGATGTGTTCTAGACACTGCTACTCGGTCCTCTGTACATACTTTTACAAAGTTTGATTCTTTCTCTAGGTGCAGATCAGGCTTTGCTAGGACCCTTCTCCAAGGGTGCCTGGACTCTTCTCCTTCCACCTCCCATATGTAGTCAGCTAGGGTAATCTTCCCATGTAGCTAAGGCAGTGATCAATATGATGAATGTAGCACAGATGTGTAAGTAAACTAACCATAACAGTAGATGTTCAAATGATCATTGCTGCAGTAGCTGCTCCCTCCTTTCATTCCCCCCCTTTTTGGTGTGTTTTTCATATTAGGGTGGTGACATTTATTTTTGTTGTTCCTAGCATTATCCTTTCAGGGCTCACCTCCCTCTCTCTCTTGTCAAGAAAGGTTTGAAGGGCTTGTCACCCAACTTTGTCTTTTAGTCAGCTCATCTCTAGCTGCCTGACAGTTTGGGCACGTGGAAGGTGCCCTGATGCTTTGGAAACTGACTGGCTGTTTTATTCTTAGCTGGATATAACTCATATAATTAAGGCTGCTGCAGCAGTGATCATTCGAACATCTACTGTTATGGTAAATTTACTTACACTACTGCGCTTTTCTGTTAAAGGCAGTTTTGCATTTACACATTGTGATAAATTAATATTTTGTTACATTCTTTCAAACAGTCTTTATATTCAGAAAGTCAATATTTAATCAACTTAAATTACATTTTATTTTCTTAGAAACATTGTTACACATAACTCAACTCAATTGTTACTTGACATGATAGTTATCTGTCCCAGAAGTTATGTAGTATGAATTGTTTTGGCATTGGACTACAAAGATACTTCTTTCCAGTATGCACAAGCACTGTTTGCTTTTAGTATTCCATTAAAATATTACAGTACAGTCTTCAGTGCCTTTTAGGTCAGCGCAAGGTTTATTCTCGTTTTCTGCATCAGCTTTTTTTAAGTCAAGAAGTCCCAGGTTTCCAGTCAAAGATTGCCCCTGCATATTACAGACTGCTATCATCACCACTTTGTTTCTTATTTCTGTGTGGCAGCACGGCACACATTGAGGTAAATGCATGAAGCTATGAGCTCTTTTGAATTTCTTGCATTAATTGTTGAAGTTATAGAGTCACAAACTATATATCTAGGATGAGTTCAACCTGTGTATGCAGGGTTTGCCTTTGACTGAAGAACTAGAACTTTGTGTTTTTTTTCTGCTAAGATTGTGCTTCTGCTTTTGTTGAGAGGAAGAGCAATTACTAGCTCTTCTGATTTGCTATCTGCTCGTTTGTAAATAGCAACTTTAAATTGATTGTCTGCCTTCAGTTTTAATGAACTTTAGTGAGTGTATTTAAGAACAGTTGTGTGGTTCAGTGGTCTGTACTGCTGGGCTTTGTTTAGCTGTACTCCAGATCACAACAAAGATTGAAATGAGAACCTACAGTCAATCCATTGGAGCATCTGGGACCTGACTTACAGAGGCAAGTGTCTGTTTCAGACATACTACTGTGATTATTCTGTTGGAAATGTGTTGATTTTGCTTGTGAAAGGAGATACAGTTGCTGACTCCTTCCTGGCTTATTCTGTGGTTGACATTTAGCAGCAACTTTAAAGTGAATGGCTATCTCCAGTTTAGGTGGACTTTTATGAATGTTTTTAAGTACATTTGTATGGCTCAGTGCTAAACACTACTAGGCTGCATTTAGCTCTGGTCCACAGTGTTACACAACTGAAGAAGGGATAGGCAAATTGAGAGTACAAACTTTAGTCAGGCCGTTGTGGCAACAGTGATATACAAGCCAATTCTCCTTCACACTTAAAACCAACTCTGTACCAACACCAGTAAGATGAAATTTGTTTCCCTTTTCTCATTTTTTTCATGTTGTAGCATAAGTTTCAGTTTGTTGTTGCTCCCTGCTGGGTGCTCTAGTCAGTGTTCAAACCAGTTTAATTTTGTTGCAGTCTCTCTGACATTTCGTAATGATGTAACCAGTGCAATTCATATGTCACCTGAATAATTTAATTTCTTACTGTTACTGTACTGTATTGTTTTGCACTACCTTTTGTGTTGATACTTACGTATGCACCACTCTAGTGCTTTTTACTGCACTTTATCAGCTGTTGGATGCACAGTTGTGACTGTTGCTATTTGTATTGCTACTTACTTTTCTTATATTTTATTTATGTTTCTTTGCCATTCAGTTGATGAATGCATCCCTTACAGTTCCACTATTTGAATTGCATTAACAAACTAGACTGACCTAAATCCATTAGTAAGTTGTAGGTGCAGTGTTACCAGCTATTTATACTGGTGCTGGGTAAGCTTCCCATTATTTGGTAGAGTCTTACCTCCGATATTACTTTGGGTGTTAAATTTAGTGCGTTTCTCATTATTCTGCCTCTAATGCTACTGTTATATCTGCCTTGAAAGTTTTAATATGGCTCTCTACTATAGTATGTCTACCTTATACAGCAATGTATACCAATCTCAGTAATTAACTTGTTTTTTTTTTCATATTTTTATTATTATTCTTCACTGGTTAGTATGGGCTCACAGTCTGCTGTTAGCCTTTCTGTGGTCAGCCTGCTTACAATCTGCAACTAGTGCAACAATTGTCTCATGCATAACAGTAAGTCACTATTGATGTTCATCATCACACTACCTTACTGGCATTTGGATAGTAGTACCCTGCTACTCTTCCTCTGGCCATTTACCCAGACTCAGACTCCCTTCCACTGTCTGTCTGTAGGTGTGATGGACCAGTCACCTTGCAGTACAGAGACTACCTTACAAACCCACAGACAAGACCCTTTTAATTTTCTAGTGCCATAGAAAGAGAACGATGACTTGGAAGACTGCTCCTTAGTTTGGATCTCTTTAGTTGCTGACATCAGATAAAAAATCCTTTTTGGGTTTTATTTTCTCTCTCTGCTTTTTTTTTCTCAAAGTGCTTGAATAGTGTATTCTGCTGCTTTGATTTTTTTTTCTGATTGGGAAGTTGTTTGTGCTTGGGGTTAGGCTTATACTGTTTATTTTATTTATTTGTATATGTTTTCTGTGAAAGAGAACTGATCTCCATGGACCATTTTCAGACTCAGCCTGAGAGTGGTGTCTGGTTAAGTGACTTGCTCAGAATCACACAGTTACGCTGACGGAATCAGACCCTGCACCACTGAACCACAGGAAACAGCTTGTTAACAGCTCCTTATTCCATTAAACTAACTGCCAGAACTAATCCTTGATTTCTGTGATTTTTTAAAACACATATAATGTGTTTTATGGTCATTTGTGAATGTTTAACTTGAATTTCTGTATGAAGACCATTTTAGGAGTTCCTCTCATTGCCTTGTACTTCCACGGCCACGAGTTAATCACGTCTGTTGTTTCATTGATCAAAAGCTTTGCTTGAAAGTTTTGATAGGAAAACTTGCTGATTTGACATTTTTTTCTTTGGGGGTTATGATTATTTGCACTTATTGAGCAAATTTACAACATTTTTTCTTTTAAATGACAATTTTGGCACCATTTTGTATGTTAAACATTACTGACAGAAATATTGTATATGTTTATGCTTTATTTCTTGTCTAAGGCTGTTTTAGGCTGTTTTTAATCATTTGGGGCTGATAGTAGCCTTTTTATTAATATTGGGGGACTTTTGTGACATGTATTCTGTTCTGTGAACTGTTTTACTGTAAGTGCAGTTTTTAATTCAGTGCAGTATTTAAATTCATATCCCTGCAGAAATAGACTTCATAATGCTTTTAGAGGGAGAATAGTGAGATTTACCCAATTGTTTACTGGGCTGACAGTGCAGCCATTCTTTGGTATTGCTCTGGCTATTTTTTTGTTCCCTCACTTGATGGACTCAGATATGGTGCCCCCACAACCACCATTTACCCCTTGCTCACCTAAAAAATGTAGAAGTAAATCACGAAATATGTCTCAGCCTGTGGCTTGTGATTCTATAGAAGCTTTGTGCAGGCTATCAGACCACTTGTCTTCTTTTGCCTCCAGGTTCCCTGGTGCAAGGATTAGATACATACTTGTAGGGCTGTACCATTGTCTGGTGTGGGCACAGGAGAACCAAACTCTTTAGATGCAGGGGAAGTCAGGGGTGCAGAATCAATTGCCAGTGTTCATATGTCTCCCCCCAGGAATTCTCCCACCAGTGTAGGGCAACAGTGTCCATCTGTGCTTTCACCTGAGCGGATGGCTATGGCTAGATCCATTATTCAGGCCATTAATTACAGAGTGCAAACCCAGGTTATGAGTAACGTTGGTACTTCTACCCATACCATATTCAGCCACAGAAGGATCCTAAGTTTAAAAGGGGAGCAGAAACTGAGGTTTTGGAAGTGTCAGTCTGATCATTCAGTTTCCTCCAAGGACAAACTGGTTCAGAAACCCAAACAAATGCTTTCTTATTCCCAAATCCTGACAATTTTATTTATTTATTTATTTATTTATTGACATTTGTTAACTGGGGTTTGTCCAGCTAGGCTTGTGGCTCATTTTCAGTGGAGAGCAGAGGAAAAAAGCTCCAGTAGTACAATTTTAAACAAGTACAATTTTAAACAATATTGATATAATAGCAGTTATAGCAAAAAGATTCACATATGTTGGGTTACATGCATAAAGTTAAAGTTGCATTAAAAAGAAGCATAGTAACATAATTTTACATTGATATAGTTTAATAGGTCAACAATAAAACATTTTTGTTTGTATAAAATTATGCAAATGCATAGTAGAGACATTGGAGAGAGGGGTGTAATGAGGTACTAAGTATGGACCTTTTGAGTGTAAATAAAGGGAAGGAAGACTAGGTGAGGTCATGGCAAGGGCAGGTCCTGGAATTGAGAAAATAAGCTTTTAGTTCATTTTTTAAGTGTGAGGTGTGGGAGATTGAATGTAAGTGAAGGGGAAGTTTGTTCCAAGCATGGCAAGGGAGTGTTTGTAGAGTAGTTTGCCTACTGACCTTTTTGGGTGGTAGACATCAATTCATTGTTGGTTAGAAGTATGGAGGGTCTAGGATGGGATGTAGATGGAGACTAAGGAAGATAGAGATGGACAGAAGAAGGTTTTATAAAGAATAGAGTGTAGCATATGAAATTGATAAGATAGCAGAAATTGGGGAAGTTCAAGCCATTGAAGAGAGTTTAAAGAAATGCAGTGGTGTGAATTGTATAGGGAGTTAGTAATGAATCTGGCAATTTTATGGTAAGTCTGTTGGAGTTTGTTTACAGTGGAAGCCTGGATATTGGTAAGAACTGGGGTGGCGTATAAGAGGGATGGGAGGAGGAGTGCCTGGCCCAGGGTAAGTTTAGATTCAGGGGTTAGGAATTTTTTGTTCCGATATAGCAGACCTACTTTCTGGTTTGTTTTTTTATACACTGGAGTATGTGTAGGTTGAACTTTAATTCGTTATCGATAATGACCCCTAGGAGTTTTGTATGGGTGTCAGGTTGGATAATTGTATTGTTAGAAAATGTAATAAAAAAGGAGGTTTTGTGATGAGAAAGAGAACAGGGAAGGAAAAGTAGGAATTTGGTCTTTTGGGGATTTAGGATCAGTAAGTTGTGAGAGAGCCATTGTTCAGTGGATAGTAGGGTTTGTTGTGTCAGGAGTGTAGTTCAGGAATGTTATTTGAGATGGATATAAGTGTAGAGTCGTCAGCATACTGAATAAGGGAGGATTTTTTGCATGAGGTGTAAAGGTCATTGGTGAAGATTTTAAACAAAAGGGGTCCCAAGATGGAGCCTTGGAGAACACCAGTGGAGATGGGAAGGAAAGGTGAGGAGGATGAGAGCCATTTGACAGATTGTTCCTTGCCAGATAGGTAACTATTAAACCAGGTAAGTGTGGAGGGGGATAGATGGAGATTTGTGAGTTTGGATAGTAGTAGAGGATGAGAGACAGTATTGAAGGCTTTGGAGAGATCTAGGAAGAGACAAGATTGTTGTCTAGGGCCTCTGCAATGATATGAGTGAAGGAGAGGAGGGCAGTGGTGGTGCTGTGGTGAGGATGAAATCCATGTTGGGTAGGGGTAAGTAAGTGGTGAGTGAGGAGGTGATTGAGAAGCTGCGAGTGAATACATTTTTCTAATATCTTGGAGAGGGGGGACAGAATGACAATGGGTCGGTAGTTTGAGGGGTCAGTGAAGTTTCCACCTTTATGAAGAGGGATAGTAAAGAAAGATTTCCAAAGTGTGGGGACAGTAGATTCCATAATAGATTGATTAATTAGTATAGATATAGGATAGGCAACTGAGTCAGCAGCAAGTTTGAGGAATGTAGGATATTGTCAGTGGAAGGAGAGCAAGGTTTTAGCTTGAGTAGCAGAGATTTGATGTAAGTAATGGGAATTGGCTCAAATGAAAACAAATTTGTGTTAGTGGGACTTGGAGGGGTGGGTGCCGAAGTAGAGTTTGGCTTAGAGGTTACTAGATTTTGGATGGAAGAGATAAAGTGTTTATTCAGGAGGGTAGCTATTTCCTGGGAGGAAGAGTTAGGGTATGGGGAGGGATTAGAGGGCTTTCCAGGATAGAGGATGTTGTTGAGAGTTGACCAAAATTTTCAAGTATTGGATTTGTTGTTAAGCTGAGCAGAGCTGTAGTATAACTTTTTGTCATTAGTTGTATGTTTGTTTGCAAGGTTCCTCAGTTGCCTGTATTTTTGAAGAAGAGGCAGTTGTTTAGTTTTAGTCCAGGTTTTCCAAGCACTATCTCTTTGTTTTATAAGGGACCTAGTCTCGTTGGAGAGCCAGGGAGCATTATTTGATTTTACTCTGATCTTCCTAGAGGGAACTAAGGAGTTTAGAGTGCTCATGAAGATGCTATTGAAAGTGCTTACAGCATTGTTTAGGGGGAGGTGTTTTAGGATGGACCAATCTATGTTGTGGAGAATGGAGTTAAATTGGGATGAATTGAAAGTCGATAGTTTTCGACAGTCTTTGATTAGGTGGGGTTTAGGAATATGGGTGTAGTGTCTTAAGATGGTGGTAGGGAGATGATCACTGAGGGAGTGAGGTAAGGTGGTGGGATTGTGGTATTGGTGGGGGAAATTGGTAAGGATCCAGTCTATGATGGAGCTGGTGGTGGAATTTTTATGGAAGCGAGTAGGAGATGTTATACGTTGATAGAAGCCGTGTAGGTGGATACTGAGTTGGGGGGAGTCAGTTGTGAGTTTGGACCAGTCAGTGTTGACATCACCAAGGATAAGTGTCTCATATGGTATGTTGTGGGAGAACCGGGATAGGATGTTTTCAGGAATGGGCAGATTGTTACCAGGAGGAAGGTAGATAGAGGCAATTGCAAGTTTTTTGTGGGGATTCAGATGGCAGTTAAGGATGATGATTTCAGCTGGGAGGAAGTCAGGAATTGGAGAAGGGTAAGGTGAGAGGTTAAGGTTGTTTGAGTAGAGGATGGCCACGCCACCCCCCTTTTTTACAGGTCTGTCAGATCGGAAGATATTATAACCTGGTGGTAGTATTTCACTATTTGAGATTTGTGGCTTGAGCCACGTTTCAGATAGGGAGAGGATGTGAGGGGTATTGAGAACTATCCATGAGTGCAGCTCAGTAGCTTTATTTGCTAGACTCTGAATATTCAATGAGTAAATAGATAAGTATTTGGATGGAGGTGATTGTTGTGACTGAGGTTGTTGACTGTTAGAGGAGTAAGATGGGGCAGTGTAGAGGTAGTTTTGGGGAGAGTGAGGGTGGGGAGAGAAGAAGAGGGGCCAGGGTTGGGATGGATATCTCCAGAACAAAGTAGGTTTTTAGTGAGGAGAGAGTGTGTAGTAGATGCTAGATGGAGTTTGTATAGTTTTGACTTAGCTTTGTGGGAAGGTTTAAAAACCTGTATTATGGATAGTTTATATAGACTTGAGGTAGAGGTAGTAAAGAGATTAGGGGATATAGTAAAAGACGAAGTAGTTAGATATATGTTGTATGAGTGAGAAGGTGGTGAACATAGGAGTGGGTCAGAGAGACTGGAGTGGTAAGAGGTATATATAGAGAGAATAAGGAGTAGTGTAGAAGATATTAGTAAATAATACATGTTGGAATAAAATATGGTCAGATAGAGTAGGTAGAGACAGTGGTATAGAGGAAGTGGTGTTGACAAGATTGACAGATTAGTAAGGTGGTTGTGGCAATAGGCAGGAAGTTGAATTGTAGTGGCTAGTGGGAAAGGAAGGGGAGGGATAGTTAGGTATAAAGGTAATTGTAGTGGGGTAGGGTGGGAATGGGAGTAGGGTAGGGGAGCGAACGGAGTGGGGCTAGCACCCTGGTCAAGATGAAGTCAGAGAAACAATCAGAAAAAGATAGTGAAAAACTAGCTTGAGAGACAAGGCTATAAAGTTTCTGAAGGTATAGTCACCAGAAATAAATAAAGAAGAAATAAAATATGAGCAGAAGTATGTTTACAAAAGGACACTGGCCTCAAGCTACGCAAGTAGATGTACTTGAAGCAATCCCAGTGCTGTATGGCTAAAATAAGCTACAATAGAGAGGGGCTTTGGAGGGGGGAGAGGTCTTACTAGCAGCTAAAAGCAGGGCAAAAAATAAAAAAAACATTAATATGTAAGAGTCTGAAGACAGTAAAATAGGGCAGGCGCTCTAACAAAGGCAGTTATGACTGAGGCTAGAAATGAATTCAGGGAAGGGTAAAGTACAGAACAGGAGAATATACACAGAAACAGTATAAGGATAGTGGATAACCAAAGAGAAAGGATAGGAGCTGCTGGCATCTGCTTTTGTGGCGACTAGCAAAAAAAACTGTAAATTCCTGTGTGCTTATAACTTCTAGCATTAATTAAAAGATTAGCTTATCATGTAGTAGTCATTCACTGGGACACATATTTCAGTGGTATTATTTTAAGCTTAAAATGGTGGCTTCCGGACCGATGGTTAGAGTTTGAGGGTATCTGTTAAGGTCCTCAAACCTGTGTTGCCTGTACTGTGGCCAGGAGAAAAACGCGGGGAAAAATCCACTAGGGTTCAGTGGTATTATTTTAAGCTTAAAATGGTGGCTTCCGGACCGATGGTTAGAGTTGCAGGTTATCTGTTAAGGTCCTCAAACCTATGTTGCCTGTACTTTGGCCAGGAGAAAACCACATGGTAAAATCCACTAGGGTTCAGTGGTATTATTTTAAGCTTAACATGGTGGCTTCCGGACCGATGTTTAAAGTTGCAGGGTATCTGTTAAGGTCCTCAAACCTGTGTTGCCTGTACTGTGGCCAGGAGAAAACCACAGGGAAAATCCACCAGGGTTCAGTGGTATTATTTTAAGCTTAAAATGGTGGCTTCCGGATTGGTGGTTAGAGTGGCAGGGTATCTGCTAAGGTCCTATACTGTGGCCAGGAGAAAATCCACTAGGGTTCAGTGGTATTATTTTAAGCTTAAAATGGTGGCTTCCGGACTGATGGTTAGAGTTGCAGGGTATCTGTTAAGGTCCTGTACTGTGGCCATGAGAAAACTGCAGGGAAAATCCACTAGGGTTCAGTGGTATTATTTTAAGCTTAAAATGGTGGCTTCTGGACCGATGGTTAGAGTTGCAGGGTATCTGTTAAGGTCCTCAAACCTGTGTTGCCTGTACTGTGGCCAGGAGAAAAACGCAGGGAAAAATCCACTAGGGCTTACACAGAGCAGCAGATGCTCAGCAGCATGAGGGGGAAAGAAGGTTTCAAAATTTAGATTTAATTAGATTAATTTAGATTAAAATCCAAAATTTAGGAGTGTATTTATTTTGGAACAATCATCAGTTGGCCCCAAGATCAGCAGGGATATATGATCTTTTGGAGGATAAGGCCCTCAATGTGATGATCTTCCCTCCATTGGCCCTAGCATTGGAGGCTGTTTTTAAGAAAGGTTGCAGTGCTCCTCTGCTGAATGAGTCTGTTTGTAAAAAGTGTTTTAAGAAATTCAGTGTGTGCTTAGCCATGCCTGGCTTCCATGCCCCCTTGTCTGCGGACCCTGCTTTTATGTCCCCAGTGGCATTTTCCAATAAAGACTTTGTTTTCATCAAACTCAACCCCTCAAGATAAACTAAGCAATTTGCTGGAATCTCAGGGGAAGTAGCTGGTGCAGTCTAGCTCAGCAGCTTTTATGGTGTTTAATTACCAGCGCTTTATGTGGAAGTTTTTGTTGAGGTGCAGGTATAGTTTAGATAAGTTTGCTGCATTGTTACCCGCAGAGCAGAAAGACTGTGTGATAGAGATTGTTTTCAATGTTTCAAGTGTCTAAACATGTTTTAAAGAGTGCTTTGGAGGGGGCCAATACTGTTTATAGAAATGCAGCGACATTGGTTGTGGCAAGGAGATATATTTGGTTGCACAGCTAGAACCTTTCTGATGACTTAAAAAGTGAGATTTTGAATGCTTTCCTTGATGCTGATTGTCTGTTGGTACAGAAGCTAATCGTATCCTTAAACACTGGGATGACAGAGGCAAACTAATGCAAGTGGTGACTACAATGCTGACTCCATTCAGGGGGGTTCTTCTCTCATCTGCTGGACCAGACTTTATTTTCCTCTGTAATCTGGCACATGCTGGACACAAGCGTCATAGAGCTGGTCCCTTCTTTGGAGTGAATGAAAGATTTCTATTCCAGAATTTTCCTGGTCCCGAAAAAGAGCTGCCATGGAGACCAGTGTTAGACAGACCTATCCTTTCTGAATACTTTTGTCATGGTCCCAAAATTCAAGATACATATGTTGCAGACAGTGCTTCCTCTTCTGTCAGACCACTGCTACATGGTGACCCTGGACTTGAAGGATGTGTTTCATCATATCCCCATTGCATACCACTTCAGGAGATATCTGAGATTTGTTGTCTGGTTTGCACTTTGGGTATTCACAGCACTCTGAATGTTTACAAAATGCCTTTCTGTGGTAGTGGCCCACTGCCATAAACTTGGCATTCACATTTTTCCGTAATTGAATGTCTTGCTGATCTGTACAGACTTTGCATCCAGGTGTTTGGAATCGCTAGAAAAGGTCTCAACATTACTCTCCCAGCTAGAGTTTAAACTGAACCTTTGGAAATCATGCCTGACACCCTTGCAAAGACTTGTCTTCCTAATCAACATTCACAAAAAAGTGGCTTTTCAAGGTCCTGTACTACCAGAAAATGTTTCAGGAATTCTCCAGGAGGAACGTCTCCTTAGCAAGAGAATTTCTAAAAATTCTAGGACTGATGACATCCATATTTTTTATGATAACACTGGCCCTTTTCCTCATGAGAAAAATTCAGTGGTATGTACAGAATTGTTAGATCCATCACCTACATTCCCTGGAATCCCAACTGCTGTTGCTGCTGTTCATCACAAGAGAGTTACTGTGGTGGAGAACACAGTTGAGTATCAATCCAGGACTTCCCTTCTTCCCATGCAGTCTGTGCAGATAGTTATCTGACTTTGCTTGGGGAGCTGTGTCAGTGGGAGTGCAAGTGCACGCTACTTGGACACCTGCATGATTGGCAACTCAAGGTAATGGTGCTCCAGATTCTAGTTCAGATGTGGGGAACTCCTCAAATGGATCTGTTTGCCTTCTTTCAAAACAAACATCTGGGGAAATTCTGTTCCAAATATCCTTGCAGCCTTACTTAGAGGACAGACACATTCTTATCTCCTTGGACAGGAATGTTCCTGTATGTATTTCCACCCTTTGCAATGATTCACAAGGTATTTCTGAAGAATGAGAAAGAAATTCCTTACGTCATTGTCGTGATTCCCTTTTGGCATAGGCAATCTTGATTCTCCCTTATAATGTCATTGGCTAAGGTTAATTACCAGAGATTTCTACACACTGTGGATTTCCTCACACAGTATCAGATTTGAATAGTTCACCCCAGTTTGGAGCAAGTACAGTTGACAGCCTGGATGATTCAACCTTGCCTCCATTTATGTATTTGTTTCCTGAGGATGTGCAGCAGGTGTCAAAGGAGGCCACAAAATATTCCTATCAAAAATCTTATGTTTACAAATGGATGAGGCTTTCTGTGTGGTGCCTAAACAGGAACAGGGTATCCCCTGAAGTTAACATCCTTCTAGTTTTGAAATATTTATTTGAGCTTCTTCACCATGGCTTAATGTATGGATCCATTAAAGTGCCTTTAGCAGCCATCTCTGTTTGTCTGCCAGTGGATCCTCCTATTTTCTTTGCTTTTCTTTTCTTTTCTTCTCATTTGGTAAAATAGTGCATGAAAGGAGCATTGCATAAGAGACCCCTTCACAAGCAAATTCCTCCTTTGTGGGATCTCAACAATGTTCTGGAAAATTGACCTTACCACCTTTCAAGCCTGCTGCTCAAGCTGATCTGAAGATGTTCTTCATAGTCCGTGTTGCAGTACTGATTCTTGCAGAAGTCTACAAATTGCCTGATTTCGAGTCTTTTCATCATAGCAGAAGGACGTTCAAAGACCACCTGGACGTCAGGGTATAAGAAGGGCATTTGGTACCCTTTTCATTTCTTTCTAGACGTACAATCCAGAACACTTCATGTGTGTTTAGTACACTTGCAGTCCGGTCGGCTTGTTTTTCCAGAGAACCTTCTAATTCCAGTCATGTAATTACTCAATGGGGTAATTTCTCTACTAATTTAATATGCAAAAAGTCAACAACTGCTTGAAGTGTAGGAAGTAAATTCCACATAAAGATTTTCAGTCATTTTCTCTGTTCTACTTGGGGCCTCTGCACAGTGTCACTAACTGTCCTGACTGTGCAAAATTCCATGCAAAAACTCTTAAAACATAGGGCCAAGGTACTAGCCTCCAATAGGGAGTCCACTTCCTTGGTGCATTGCAATCCACTGATTCTTCAGAGCCTCCACAGACTCTGGCATCTGCTAACATTGCTCCAAAAATCAGAAAGACAAAAGACCAAGGACCTTGACATTACTGAACGCTCCAACGATAGGTCTTGGGTCTTAGGTCAAACAACACAGGTGAGGTGCCTTTGCAGTCCACTGGTCTGGTGAGTCCTAGGCCTAAACCCTCTGCTGCTTGTTGGATCTGAGGTCAATCTAAAGGTCTCAGTTTCTAACATCCGAGCCATGAGTCTCAAGTGAGATTCCTTGTCTTCCTCATCTACCGATGCTACAACAGAAGTCACTTTTGGATGACCACATCCTCTGGTAACCCCCTTTAAAGGGATACCCTAACTGAAGTGAACCAGTTCTTTTTCTTTGCCACTGCCTTCAACCACTTCTTCTCAGACCAAAGCCCAAGATCTCCTTAAAATAGCACAGAATTTTATGGTCTTCATGAAATCTAGAGCACACTAATTTTTCCACTGAGGACTTCCCATCTAAAAGGAGCAGGAAAGTAACTTTTCAGGCAGATAAAAATTACTCTAACTCTTGAGGATGAGGAGGAATTGTCTTACTCTGGCCATTTGCCACCTTAAACTTACTCAGACTTAGATAACACCATCTCTTATGCCCCCCCACAAGGACCTTTCCTTTGGGGATACCCTGCATAGAGTAAAGGTGGCTTCCATTTGGGAAAGTTAGCATTTCTCTCAGGCCCAGACCCACTGCAGGGAACTGCTAGGTTTGCCTTCACCAAGACCACTGACTATTCCTCCTGTGCAAGTTATATTGGATGATGTCTTTGAAGACATTGCTTTGCACCCTGATTTTCTACCCCTGCTCCTAGGGAGCCAGACAGATTTTACAGAGTGTTGGAATCTCGCAAGCACCTTTACAAAAACCGTAAAGCTGACCCTTCTGTAGTCTCTACTGAATTCACAAAAGGTGTACTTAAGGGACCAAGAAGCCATTCCCTACATAATGACAGGTAATGTTGATTATTAGACATATTTAGGAAAACAACATATACCTCTGCCACCCTGGCAATGAGATCTGTTCAAGGCAAAATTCCACCTAAGGTGGGCTCTATTGCAGATAGAACCTTAAGGAAATCCAGGAGATCATCATAGAAACTTTACAAGTTTCCAGGCACTCCCTGAAATTTGCCTATGATATCTTAGATGCTTCTTGCTGAGTAGTTACCAGAAGTTCTGTCATCCAGAGACATGCATGGTTCAGGATCCAGACCCTGTCAGGTTAGGTAAAGGCTGAACTACTGGATGCTCCATTAGACAAGGAATTTTTTTGGTCCTCCATCTCAACAAGTTTTTGAGAAACTGGATAGAAAAGGAATGCAAATAAAAACTGTGAAATAATTTTACCTGTATCCATCCTCAAAAATACAGTAGGAATTGCCCTTCTAAACCTTGACCTTTTCCACCTAGACAAGACAAGGGGAAGCCTCCCAGTGGCAAAAGACCAAGGTAATCTAGGAGATGGCAACCAGAACAATCACACAGAACAGGCAGTTCCAAAGAGCCCGCCCAGCACAGAGAATTGTGGCTATGTTCTACCCCACCTTCCCCTCCAAGCCTCTGATAGGAAGACTCTTTCTTCCTAAACCAATGGAAATCCATCACCTGGGACCAATGGGTCCTCAGCATCATAGACAAGGGGTGCTATATTCTGTTCAAAGAAATATCACCCTTCTTGGGCATTCCAGAGCCACCAAAAGAGTAAGAAGGCCTTTTACCACCTATCAGGGAGGTACTTCATGAAGGATCCATCCAGTCTGTCCCACAAGGACAAGAGGGGATGGGGCTTCTCAAGGCTGTTTCTAGTTCCTTAAAAATAGGGTGAAAATGAAAGAAAAAGAGATGTAGTTAAGAAGCAACAATAATTATTTAGAGGGACTGACAAATATTAAAGTATTTCAGAACAGGAGGATTCTCACAGAACAAGAAGAGGAGCAGTTGCAGAATGCTAAGCAGAAAATAAAGAATTACCTTAATAATATGCATGAGTTTAGAAAGATCGTTGTTAAGCAACTGTTTTTTGATAATAATGCCAGAGCACAAAAACTTTTAGTGCAACCACTCAGGCAAAAGAATTAGAAAGGGTTGTGACCAAGATTACGTAGCTTATAACAAAAAAAAAAAAAATGAAAACTCCAGCAAAGCTAGAACTTCCACTGAGTGACCTCTCAAACCTCTTGTATCAGAGGCACATGAGATAATAAAGCCAAACCCCACTAGCTGTGGATATGCATATTTCGGCCTTCTTATGACCTCGTCAGTTTGACTAAGCATTAGAAACACACAGCTACTGGGGTTTGGCTTTATTGGCCTGAAATTGTCCATTAAAACGACAAAACAAATCATGGGCATTCAGAATTGGCAATGAGCTGAAACAACTGATGTTCATAAGGTTCCTTTGCATATATCCCATGTGCCTCTAATACAAGAGATTTGGGAGGTCACTCAGTGGAAGTTCTAGCTTTGCTGGAGTTTTCATTTTTTTTTTACTGATTGTTTTTTCAGTGACCTTCTCACTCATTGTTGTAGCTTATAACAAGGAAGATAACAAGAGATCCTGCAGAGGTACTGGAAATATTTCAGAAATTTGATGAAAGTCTGTATAAAGCAGAGAAATACAGAGCTCAAGAAACGGTACACACGGAAATATTTATGGAAGAATTAAATATGCGAAGATTAGAGGTAGATGAGTCTCAATTACTAATAGGATAGGAGGAGATGAGATAAAAATGGTGATATATAACCAATCAACAGGAAAGTCCCCAGGAATAGATGGTATTCCTCTGGAAGTTTGGAAGCTAGGAGGGAAAAAAGTGATGAAGATTTGGAAGGTTTCATTTAACAGTGTTTTAAAAGGAGGAGGAACACCAACATCCTGGAAGAAAGCAGTGGTGGCTGTAATACCTAAAGAGAGTAAAGAACGATAAGATCAAGCTTCATACAGGCCCATTTCAATCCTAAACCAAGATTATAAAGTGTTTTGTCTATAATGGCTAAAAGAATGGCAAAGGCAATACCAAAATTGACAGACATAGATCAGTGTGGTTTTGTGTGTGTGTGTGTGTGTGGGGGGGGGGGGGGGGGCATTTGACAACATTAATATAACAGTGATGATCCAGAGGGAACCAGAATGTAAGAAAATACCACTGTTGTTGGTAGGTCTTGATGCAGAAAAAGCATTTGACAGAGTAAGCTGGGAGTTTATGAGCAGGGCAATGGAAGCATTTGCATCCCCTGATAAAATTATAAGGTTGATTAAGAAGATATATGAGGGATTGGAGGCGAAAATTAAAGTGGGTGGGTTCCTCTCTAATAATTTCTGTTTGAGCAGAGGAACCAGGAAGGGGTGTCCTCTTTCCCCATTGTTATTTGCACTATATTTAGAGCCATAAGCAAAGAAAATAAGAGACTCAGAAATTCAAGGATATAATCGGTAAGGTAGTCAAGTAAAGCTGGCTGTATTTGCAGATTATATTATTTTATTCCTGATGAAACCAGAAAGGGACATTTTGATGTTGTGGAACATTTTGAGACAGTTTCAAATCTTTTCAGGATACATAATTAATGAAGCTAAAACAAAGATAACAGCTGTAAATTATGTATCCACACACAAATAGGTTCAACAGTATCCATGTTTATGGGGACATGATAAAATGAAGTACTTAGGAGTATGGAATAAAAAGGATTCTGGTGTGGCAGCTAGGATATGTGAGAAGAGAATAAAGGATGATACAAAACCTGAGAAATTGGAAGCTGTGTTATAGGGATAGTAAGATACAAACAGTGAAATGTTTTTAGTCTCTTTAGTTTTATACACAGGTCAGGTATATTTATTAACCAGAGGAGAGGCTGTGGATAACAATTAAAAAAGAGCTAAAGGATTTTATCTGGGAGGGGAATACAGCAAGAGTCAAGTGGAATAAGCTGATTCTTCCAATTGAGCAAGGCAGTTTGGGATTACTCGTTTGAAGGGGTATTTCAGAGCTACACAGTTAAGGCTCTTATAACACAAGCAGAAAACTATAATTCAAAGTGGAAAGGGATGATGATGAAATGGGGGAAGATCAAGAAATGAGGAGAGACTGGGATTTTGGATGCAGATCCTTAAATAAAATAACAATAACCATGCACAATATTATATTCATAAAGTAGCAGAAAGTATTTTAAAAACCAAGCCAACACAAGACTGGAGAAAGGAGATTCTTCTGATAGGGATGACTGCAATTAGGGATACAGACAATATGCAAGAGGGGCTGGAATTTATTGGAGAAAGCTGGTAAAAGAACCAAGGTATTGGGAGCAAATAATTAGTGAGGGAAAAGTAATAGAATGGAAAGAGGTCAAGAATTTATTTGGACTGCAGGGTAAAGATTGCCTTCCCTGTCAAGGATTGATATCAGAATATAGGCAAAGAGAAAGAAATGGGTGGACCTAAGCAAAAGACCAGCACTGGTAGAGTTTTAGTAGAGTCTAGATGAGAAGCTGCTATTAAAAAGGAATAATTAGTAGAGCTACACAATATTGCATGATAATTATGAGAATCAAACTGAGGAGGTTAGAAAAGATTGGGAAGAAAGATTGGATAAGCAATTTACAAAGAAACAATTGGGGATATATGTATGTCTCCCAAATATGCAACAAAGTCTAGACGATTTAGGAGCTTTGCTTGTGTTTGCATAGATACTTTCATAACCCAAGCAGACTCCAAAGAATTTTACCTGAGGTAGACAGCAAATGTTGGAGGTATGATGGGGAAGAAATAGGTATTTGGGAACATTTGGGAGTTTAATGAGTTGCAGACTGCTCTGTCAGAGATATTGGGCGACCAAATTGATGGAACTAAGGAAATTATTTTTTGAGCTATGACAGAGAATCAGAATTGCCTAGACTTAATAAGCCCTTGCTGAGTCTAATTATGGTGGCTACCTAAAAAGCAATTACTAGAAAATGGAAATCAAAGTCTAAACCAACTTTACTAGAAGTAATGAATATAGTAATGAAGATAAAATAACTGGAATTGAGATCTTTAGAAAAGGGTTGGAGCAAATTGCATAGGAATAAATGGGAATTGTGGGAACAATACACACAGAGGAGGAACAAGGTTTAAAACAAGGCAGGATTTGAATGAACTATGTAACATTTGACTGACAAAGACTGGATAGATTATAAGCAATCTGTAATGTTTGCAGCTACAATTATGCAACCACAATTATGTCAGTATGGTTTGTGATGTATAATGTTTGCAACTAAAATTATGTCAATATGGTTAGTCTTCATGTATATAAATGTAAGATTGCCTATATCATACATAATTTATTAAAGATTTTTCTTGTTTAAAAAAAGAGATGTCTATAATTGCAAGAAAAGAGGGCACCTGGAGGCCCACCTTGGACCACTAAAAGCTAAACAAGTTCCTCAACATCCCAACATTTAAAATGCTTACGTTGCAAAAATTACTGCCCACGATCTTTCAAAATGCCTGTGTAGTTAGTCTAGTCCTAAAAGATACATACCTCCATATCTTCATAGCAGAGAGTCACAGAAAGTACCTTCGATTTGCAGCAACAGATTACCACCTCCTCTTCTGTGATTTATCATTTGGGCTATCTACTGCTCCCAGAGTTTTCAGAAAATGTCTAGCACCTTGATAGCACATTGAGGTGCATGTTTACGCCTACTTAGACAACAGTTTAATTCAGATAAAATCTACATTACAGACCCTACATTCCTTACAGATCAGTGTAGACTGCTTTCAAAAGGTAGATCTCACCTTAAATCTTCAAAAATCCCATACTGTTCCTCAGACAAGGATCCTGTTTCTGGGAGTCATCATAGATTCGGTTCAACAGAAAGCCTTCCTTAGGATAAAATTGCTTTCTTGATAAGCTATCTGACAAGTTTTCTTCAAAAACATTTCATCACCACAAGAGAATTCCTGAAGATACTGGGGTACATGGCATCCTGTGATTTAATGATCCCAATTGCAAATTTACACATGAGGAAACTCGAATAGTTTTTGAAAAATATTTGTGACAGATTTCCAAACCCATGGAAACCCTACTACCTCTCCTTCTGTACCCAAAAAAAGAAAGAACTCCTGTGACAGGAGAACAGGATCCTAGGGGCAGATTTTATTTTACCAGAAACAGACAAGACCATCACTACAGACAGTTCAGACATAGCTTGGGAAGCCCGTTTACTTTCTCTGAAAGTGCAGGGTATTTAGTCCCCACAGCACAGGAAGTTGCAAATTAGAAGGAGTTACTAGCAGTCTGCCTGACCATAATAATGTTTTGACAAAAGTTAAGCCCAAGGAACCTGCAAATCTGGACAGACATCACTACAGTGATGTGGTACATACAAACAAGGGGAGACTTTTTTACCCTCTGTGCAGCCTTTCCAGGAAAATTTGATGCTGATTCAAGAAATAGGACTGACCCTCATAGCTCTTCTGGGCCAGAACAATACCCTGGCAGATTCTCTTAAGTAGGGACCTTCTAAATTCAAAAGAATGGATGCTAAAGAGAGAGGTTTTCCTGGATCTAACCATACAGTGGGGGATCCCCTCAATACATCTGCTCATCTTTCACCACAACAAGCAACTATAGAAATTCTGCTCTAAAACACAACATAAAGGAGCTTTGGAAAGTAGGGTTCCTGTCAGAAGAATGAAGACGCATTATGTCGAAAGCGTCTTCGTCGAACTGTAAATGTCGAAAACGCAAAATGACAAAGTGGCTTTTAAGTGAATTCTTTCCCTGTGAAAGAAGTCGCTTGGCCGCTTCCATCACCAGTAGTGCGATCTCGGAGTTGTTATTTTTAAGTAGGGGGGGTGGGGGGTACAGCCCCCCCCCCCCAGTTAAAATAGTGTTTAGCGTGTTTTTTTTTTTGTTTGTTTTGTTTTTGGGAACAGCAAATTTTTTCCCAATGAAAAAATTTGCTATTCTAGCCGTTCACTCTTTTTTGTTTTCGTTCTTTTGTGGTCGATATAACAGCATTCAATCTTTTGATCGTTCACTGTTATAACATAGATCTGGAAAATAGAAGCATTCTTCTTCATATGAACAAATTGGTTCCTGTATGCATTCCCTCCCTTACTCCTTATCCTCGGGGTACTGACAAATATCAGGGCAAACAGACACAGCATGATTCTAGTGGTCCCCTTTTGGCTGAGACAACACTGATTCTCCTTCCTCCTGTCAATGAGGGGAGATTCTGCACCCTAGGACAGGAAGTAGATTTCCTCAGCCAAGTCAAGGGATCAGTCTTCCTCCCTCACCTAGCCATCCTCAGGTTAGCTGCCTGAAGGATTGGGTTTTGACACTAAGGACTCCATCCTTTCCTAAGGATGTGCTTTCTATTCTAAGGGAAGCTAGGAAGCACAATACCAGGAAATCTTTTCTATTTTGTCAGGTGTGATTTTATGCCTGATGTCACAGCAGTAACACTAACCCTTCTCAAGCACACATCAACTCACTCTTGAAGTACCTGTCAAGCTTCTTTAGACAAGGACTTTCCTGTTCCAGCATACTTCTCCTATATCAGCTTGCCTGTGCAGTGCTTCATCTATCTTCTCACACCCCCACATGAAACTTCTTCCAAAAATGATGACTCACTTGCGACCACCCATGTGTTAAAAACTAGGCTTGCCCCCCTTTGAACCTGCTGCCACTGTCTCTCTAAAGATGATGTCCTGGAAGACCACCCTTCTTGTAGCTGTTACATCAGCTAGGAGAGTTTCTGAACTACAAACCCTCATGTGTAAAGAACCTTTCACTGTCTTCTTCAGAGATAGAGTCACCCTTAGAACAAACCCTTCCTTTTATACCCAAATCCACAGAACAGGAAGAGCAAGTCGTCAGCTACCTGGATGTGCACAAGCAGATCAGGTACTATCTAGACTGGACAAAAGGCTCAAATATGGTAGAGTAATTGCTCAAGGCTTTCACAAAGGATAAACAGGGTAAACCAGTCTCCAAATCAACCATTTCAAAATGGATAGTTAACTGCATTGTTTTGTTACTCACATAATTTAAAGGATTAGGCATATTAAACCCACTCCACCAGACATGGGGTGACTACCACTGCTTTCCTTAAGGGAGTCCCCACCCAAGCCATCCTACAGGTAACTACATGGAACTCAGTGCACTTCTTTACAAAACACTGTAACCTAGACAATGTTTCCAGGGATAGAGCAGGTTTTGCTACTGCCATTCTGCAAAATCTTATTTCCTAAGGTCATACAGATGACCCACCACCCAATTTTTAACTTTTGTGAGTCGTCCCATGAAACAGTACTACAACATTGACTACAAAGAACATAGTGCAGTTGTGTCCCACTTACCATAATTACAGATGTTTGAGTAGGTCAGTCTTGCAGTACATACTCCCACCCTCCAACCCCTCTATCTGCTGACCACTTGTCTCACCCTTGTTGAGTGTATGGGGTAGAGGAGTTTTCTGCAGATAGTCCTCTTATCTTCAATACCCCCTCTCTGCCTCCTATGTTTTTTCCTCTTTCTCACTTAAATTCAGAAAGATGGGGAGGTTGTTCTATCCTAAGGCATCAGACTGCTTATTCACTGCTTAGAAAGACCTGAAGATGGTGCCTGTGGATGATCTTCTTATACCCTAATGCTGACATCAATCTTTGGATGTCTATTGGCTATGGGTGATGCAGAGACTGGAAATCAGGCCTGTCTCTGGCTTTTGCATAGCAGGAAGACCCAAGAATCAGTACTGAAATATTGATCGATTTGAACATCTACAAGTATGGTAAGTGGAACACAACTGTGTTTTCTTAATGTGGAAAACTGTTGTGCTTATTGCTGTGACATCTGCAAGGCAAGTCTCTGAGCTGCACCCACCTCACTGTGAGACAACCTCACCTGATTTTCCACTGGGATAGTATTATATTGTGCACTAACCATGCTTTCATGCCAAAGGTGGTCTCGGAATTCATTCTCAATCAGTCTGTCAGCCTCCTCTCTCCATCCATGTTGTTCCCAGAAACAAAGAAAAATCAAAAATGTGCCATTAAAAATTATAAAGATGAGTATGAACTTAAGTAGCCTCTTCCACCAATGGCAACTGTAAATCCCTCTTCAGTGGTGTCAAAAAGCTATGTAGTAACACCGATGTATGTTACGGGTTTGTCTACTGTAATACTACCTACTCAAATCCCACAATATAGCTAGTATCCTAGCAGAACAGTTTAGCTCAAATTTTACCTCATCCACTGACTCAGTTATTTTCCATATACCCCAACCCCCCTTAAAATTAATTCAGTTTACCTTCAGATATATAATGTAAAGCTAGTGACCAAAAACCAAAGAGAAAAAACATGACAGTGCTGCTGTAGGAGTGAAAACAGTAAAAATGGTGTTTATTTAAAGTGCTTTAGTCTCATGGAATATTAAACTATAGACTTCATCAAAACCAACAAATTCAATCAACCAATGGAATAAGTATACTTTAGTACATTTCTGTGCCCTCATGTTTCTTGAAAATATGTAATTTCTAAATAATACAAATTTTTTTTGTAATGTTAAATTTATTTAGCATTAAAAAATTAATTTAATGCATTCTACAGCTTAGCAACCTTAATTTAAGACTCTAGCTATAAAAATAAAGTCATTAATCCCAGGTGGTACAGCAGCATTTAACAGGAGCTACCAGCATACTTTCTTATGTTCATGAGTGTTCTTCCAACTTTCACCTCTATGGAAATTCTCAATTATATCTTTCACAAAAAGCAAGATTTTTTTTTTTAAATTAGTGCAATTAAGTGTCTATAAAGAGCATTTTTATATCTTTTTTCCTTATGTTGTATAGGTGACAATAAATTTTCTGGTTAAGCTGCTTCTTTGTTTTTCCTCTGTAGAAGGCATCAGAAGAAAGGCAGCTTGCCAGATAAACTACTCTCATACTTTTGCAATTACAAACATTGGGACATGGTATAGTTCTTGAATAACTATTTTCTGTCACATATGGATCTTCATTTATATATTTACATGTTCTGCACTTATTAATTTTCCTTTCACGTCTATTACATCTTTTATATCTAGCATGATTCCTTCTCTAGGTCCAGATCAAGCTTTGCTAGGACCATTCTCCAGGGGCTATTGGACTCTTCTCCTTCCACCTCCCAAATGTATGGTAATCTGCCCATAAGGCTACTGCAGCAGTGATCAATATGCAGTAGATGTTTGAATGATACCTGCTGCAGTAGCCTCTCCCTCCCTCCATCCTCCTTATTTTTGGTTTGTTAATATGCTAGTGTGTGGATATTTATTTTTTGCCCCTAGCATTTTCCTTTCAGGATGCAGCCACCCTCTCTCTCTCTCTCTGCTGGCAGGATGGTTCTGAAGGGCTTTGCACTCAAACTTATCTTTTAGTTACCTCAGCTTGAACTGCTTGATAGTTTGGACATGTGGGAAGGTATCTTGAAGCTTTGGAAGCTGTCTGTCTGGTATAGCCGTGGCAAAATATAAAATATATAGCCAAGGTTACTGCAGCAGTGATCATTTGAACATCTGCTGTTATGGTAACTTCAGCTTACCCAACATACTTTCCTCTTGGGTACTCTTGTCCTATAATATCTAACCAAGTCATATCTCAAGCCTTAAATAAGATAAACAACACATCTATGGGACCTGATAATATTCCAGACATTGAAGTATATCATGAAGAACAACTAATTACCCCACTGTTGTTTGAAATATTTAATAAACTATTGTATCATGGCACCATCCCACTTCAATGGCAAATATACCACATTACATTCATTTACAAAAAAAAAGGAAGACAGGGTGATGATACCAAGTTGTTTATCGGTCTTGGGCAAGTGCTTTGAGAGGTGTATGCTGAAGCTAACAAATTATTATAATTCCATAAGCCTTACAGAAACAAATGCTTGGTGCCAGAGCCATGGGCTCAAGCTTAATGCCAAGAAATGTATAGTTATCCCCTTTGGGAAAAAGCATGTACCCATGAATTACCACATAGGTGGCAGTACACTAAACACCAAAAGTGTGATGAGAGACTTAGGGACATAAGTGGACAGTGGTCTCACCTTCGATAACCACATCGCCACAACAGTCAGGAAATCCTTTTATGTGGCACACCTCATCACTAAGGTCTTTTCATCCAGAAAAAAGGAGGTCATTGTCCCACTGTACCCATCCCTCATTAGACCCATTATAGAGTACAACACCTCATTTGTTACCTCAAAGACATCAGCAACAGCTGGAAAGGCCGCAGAAATACCTCACTAAAAGAATCACAGGCCTAAAGCAGATGCCCTATGCTGACCGTCTAAAAAAACTCCAGCTATACTCTGTGGCATATCATCTACTCAGAGGTGATCTCTGCTTAACATACAAGGCCATGTCAAACCCTGAGCTGTTGGACATGCTCCCCTTAAAGAAATCCCAATCCCTCAGAGCCACACGCTCCAGAAATCTAAACCTTGTCATCACAATGAACAAAACATGCTGGAGGGATAGGTTCCTGACCCAGAGACTCCCCATACTCTGGAATAGACTGCCCATACATGTCAAGCAGAGCGCCTCCTTGGCCCTCTTCAAAAGGAATCTTGATGATTGGATGGGAGATAGGAAATTCACCCCAGGGATCACGTCAGTCGCTCTGCTAGACAGGGGGCCAGGGAAGTAAATATTGTTGGAAGAAATATCCAGGGAATTGTTATGGCTAGGCTTGTATAGACCCTAGGGCCGATAGCCTAGTGCCAACTTATGAACCTATGAACCATGGTACTTCTAGGCATCAACCAACATGACTTTGTGAGGAGTAGATCTACTTAAATCTGGTTGGGTTGTACAATAAGATTACACTGGCACATGAATATAGTTTGTCAACTTGGGTAATATACATAGAACTTACCTAGGTTTTTCATTCACTATCTTTTTCATCAACTCATTAAGCATTGAACAATATGAAAATTAACCCTTATATAATTAGATAAATAATACAATATGAAAATTAACCCTTATATAATTAGGTATATAATCTTTGGCTAGTCAAATGAAAACAGTCAGTAATAATAAATGGTACATCATCAGAATATATATCTGTCACCTCTGGGTTTCTCCAGGGTTCTGTGTTGAGACCAGCTTTATTTAATATAGTCTTTTTTGCAATCCCCAATATAAAGCACCACTGGCTGAATAAATATGCTTATGTCAGCAAAACAGACGTTATAGTAACTAATGACAATGATTACGCACTAATTCATATATGGCTGACATTTCTTCATGAGCCTGACCAGTTGACTTAAATTTCATTCTGGATAAATGTAGTGTGATATATTATCAGAAGCCAGATAAATAAATAAATAAAAAACTAGCACCTTGTTATCTACTCCATTGCAAGAGGTAAAATATTATAAAGATTTGGGAATTACTATGACCACCAGTTTTTCCTTTAACAAACATTTAGATTTGATCTCTTCTCAAGCCAGGAAACAAGTGGGAATACTGACTAAAAATTTAGCATCAAGGGATGCAATATGCTTAACATCACTGCTTAAGACATATCTGGCCAATTTTGGAAAATAAATATTTCAGTATGTATAACAACAGCAGCAACAAAAAAACTAAGAATAGAGTTAGTGCAACTAAACCTTACTAAGAAATTTATGTTTCCATCTAGTATGTCATGCAAAGAGCATTGCAAGTATTTGAACCCATTTACACTGAGTTATAGGTACATAAGGGGTACACTTATGTTTACATACAAACTTCTCAAAACATCGTTCAATTTGGATATTGCAGATCTGAACTTAGTGACATAAAATTTAGTATTCCTAAATTCAGACTCAAGTAGAGATACTTTTTCTTAGCACTACAAACACCTGATATTTCAAATAAATTACCTTTTTATATTAGGAAATCTTAAAATTTGACCAAGTTTATGATAAATTTTGAGAACTAGATTGGGGATATAGCATACAAAATTGAAACATTTGAATCAGTGTTCCTAGATTCTCTACTACCTGAACACTGATAAATCATTTATGAACTTATTCTTAGTACTTTCCATAAACCATTCCACTAGGTATAATTAGAAATAGATTTTGAAAGTCACTAGTAACAAACAGTATATTTTGATAATATTTGGCTCTCCATAATGGGTCTAAAAAGTGTCGTGAATCTCTTAAAATATAGTCACATTGTTTAAAAGAGTACATTAATGTCAACAGAGTTCACTAAAGGTTCAGTGGTAGAGCCTACAATTGGACATAACAGGGTTATGCCTTTCCCTTGTGGACCTTAGAAATACCAAAATTGCTGGGATTATGAGGGATTTTGATTTAAAAAAGATGAATAATTTCAAGTCTATAACCTTCTTAACATCATATCCTCTAGCAACCAATCTATTGATACGTAAGCAATATTAATTTCATTCTTGTATACCTTTTGGTAAAACTCTATATCTAATAATAACACATCTCTTTTTGTAATGCATTCCATGTAGTCCATCAGTACCACACACACTTTTAGCTTCATAATTCTGGTTGTATTATATGTGACAATTTGATGTAAAGGATAATTTTCTTATTTAAATAAATTATTTATTTTTCTTTGGTAAATTAGTAGAAGTTTCTTATGTATCTGTCTCCCAGACTTTTTCAAAGCTAAAAATATACTTTTTCTACTTAAAACCCTGTTGTCACACAACTCGGTACCTGAAAAGTAATATTCCAAGTCTGGTTTTCTCACAAACAGTTTTAGTTCAGTTATGAAGTCCACAATGTTAATCCTAGGCACAAAAGTAAAATAAAAAACTTCATAAGTAACTGAAATATAAAAATGTCACTTTCACGTGAGTATAGCTAAATATGTCAATGTTTCAGTGTTAAGTTAGGCTGTCATCCTCAGCAGAGATAATTATAGGGCTTCCTCCAGGAGGACACTGTCTGGTAGACCCTATCTCCATTCCATAAGTCCAACTTACTTAAAAATGCCCAGTATGTTTCTAGTGGCAATATATTCCACTTTGTCCAGCCCTAATCTGAAAAAGATTTCCTTCCAGTCATAGATTTTGCCCTCCCAAGTTTGAGTTAATTTGGTTATTTCTTATACCCTTATCAGTCTGGGGGGAACGGTATTCATAACAAACAATCCATTTCATTGTCCTTTAAACATTTAAATATCTAAATTAAATCTCCCACATCTGTTTATAGAATTCCAAAAATAAATTCAATCTTTTATGTCTAGTTTCATAAGGTAGAACACACTTTGGTCAACAAAACTGATAGATGACAGTTGTGTGAGATTGCACAGTCCCTAGGGATGTAGAATATGTCCTCTCCCCAAAGATTGTGCAATCCTGGAGGTAGAATAGATAATTAGCAGAGATTGTGGAGGTGCAGGGGGCCCTTTTTGCAAAAAAACATAGTTTAAAAGTTGAATGCTTTGAGGAATGCAAAGGTGTGTTGGTTGTTTTGGCTTTGATAATTTTATGCAGAAGTTTGACTTTTGGGTGTCTTGTTGTTTAAGTATATCGTGTGTGTGTGTGTGTGTGTGTGTGTGTGTGTGTGAGCATGTGTGTGAGAGAGCGCTTGTGTGCACGTGTATATGATTATATTTCATTTTTTCTTGTCACCTTTTTCATCTAATCTGAAATCTTTGAAAGCACATTTCATTAAGTTACAGTTTACAGAAATTTCCATATATAGCAAATACTCCTTCAAAATTTTTTTGACTGATTAGATGAAAAGGCAAGTGGATGAAATGTGATGCACTCATAGTTTTATATGTATATATGTGTGCTTCTCTGTGTGTGTGTGTGCACATATTTACATGTTTTAGATATTACTGATCTGAGTAAGTATTCCTATAGACAGACACACCTGTCTCATCTATTGTTGCTTTCACATTTATTACCTCAATAAGTAAGTCACTCTTTTTGCCAAATTATGTTTAGCATCCTTGAACTCCCCCCAAAAAAACAGGGTTTTATCTAGTACATGTTATACTGTTGTGAAATGTAGCTAATAGTATAGCACATAGGGAAGACTATGTCTTACTACCAAATGTCATGCTGTAGTTTTTGCATTTGTGTGACTCAAGAGAAGCTATTTTGCCAAACCTGTACATATGATTCACTCTCTGAAAGGAGGTATATCTGTAGAATGGATGTTGCCCAGTTAACAGATGAATAAAACAAAATATGATAAAAATGTCTTAGACACACACTAAAAATGATGTTAAGAAAAAAATTGTAGAGGTTTAGACAAGTGGGTCTTTACTCTCATTTACAAAAGTGACACGATTTTGATTTTCTAATTATGTTTGTTGCTAGTTTCAAGTAGAAATTAAATTATTTAGTTTCTTTATAAATAATGGATTTGGAGGTTCTCTGTTGCTATTGTGATACTTATCAAATGCCATCCCTTTTCCTTTTAGTTCTTTGTATAAAAAACTCTAATGCCTGGTACACTGAAGGCTACTATGTCCTGATTTTTGCTGAACCTCATGTAGGGTTAAAGGTTTGTCCACCAGCACAAGTACACCAACATGTTGTATGACCTCTCCCTTAAACATAATATTAGAATTATGAAACCTGATAAAGTAGTGGAGTTGGTGTCATTAATAAAATAGGATAGGATGATTCTTTTAAATATTGTTGCCTATGAGGAGGTTTCTAAAAAACAGATCAATATAACGTATATTAGAATTGATTCTGCATTGCATGATCTGGTTATGGAAGGACATTTTGGTGGACACCCTTAATATGCTACGTTTGATCACACAATTATTCCATCAATTTTTGATATCCCCAAAAATTCATAAAAGTTTAGTGGACCCCCTTCTTCGCCCAATTGTTGATGCTGATAAATCTAAAACATAACCCTTAGCCAAATGCATTGATCCTAAACTTAAGAATGTTTTAGTGGATTATACCTACTTAAGAATTCTTGGGTTTTTTATCAAGTTAAAAGAAATAATATATTCAGATAAGAGTGTTTGTCACTATTGATGTTAAAGATCTTTTTACTGTCATTCACCGTGGTACTCTGCTTGAGTGGTTTTATGAATTCTTGGTATTTGGTACTCAGTCAGAGATCAATGTACTTAATGAATTAATGGAAATCGTACTTTATAATTATATTTATTTTGAAGGTTTATTCTTTAACCAATGGACAGAGGTTGTGATGGGGGTGGCATGTGCCCCTTTATTCTCTAATACTGTTATGATTCAATGGAAGAAAAATATTTGATCAGTAGTAATTATGCACAGTCTTTTTTTTTTTTTTTTTTAATCTAGATTTTTGGATGGCATCTGTATTTTGAGAAATGGCAGTATTGAGGAAATACACACATTTTTGAACTCTCTTATTTGAACTACACAGATATGAAGATATACTTAAGTTAATATTGATCCAATTATTTCTATATAGAGATTAGTAAGGTCCCAATTAATAATATGTTTAATTCCACCATTTACAGTAAGCCAATGTATTCTAATTCCATTCTACAGTTTAGAAGTTGTCATCCGTATATCAGAAAAAAAGCCATTGTCAAACGTCATTTGGTATGACTTACAAGGACAGTGTCTGAATATGAGTCATTTTTATTAGAATGTAATAAGATGATGGACAAGTTTAGGAGGGGATACCCAAGGGCTTCAGACCTATTTTTGTTGAAGTTCATGGTAAGAGAGGAAGTGGTTTGTACTTTCCATTTATTAGGGATGGGAGGTTAATAAATCAGGGTAAGGTAAGGACATTGGCTCCTAAGCAGTATAATAAAGCTTTAGTTATGCCCTCTAGTGTTGATCATAGTATTGTTCAGCAATATTGGAATGAAACTGGAATTTATTAACAACAAGGAACTTATTGATAATTTGGGATGAAAACCTGTTGTACTTTAAGAGGGGTAAGAGTTTTAAAGCATATTTGCAAGACTAGTATATGGACTTTTATGCCTCTGGGGAAAAGGAATTAAGTTTTTAAATGTGGTAGATGCCTTCAGTGTAGTTATATTTATAAGAGTGATTATATGATGATCAATAAATACAAAATTCACATAAGGGGGAAATTTAGTTGTGGCACAGAGATAGTCATATATGCATCTGTCTGTCAGAAATGCCTGTGTTTTTTATAGTGGGAAGATAGAAAGGACCTTCAGGGAACGCATATATGAGCATACATATGATACTAAATGAAGAGTTATAATAATGCCCTAGTGAAATACATCGTTAATTACCCCCACACAAGTATTTGTTTATTATTTTAGAAAGGCTAACTCCAAAGATATCTTAGGGTCCCACGATCCAACCAGTACTCAACACAAATATCCCAAAGATGTAGCCACGATCCACACAATTTTCTATTTTATAAAAACAAGTTTTTATTGTAAAAGAACCTTTACACGATTTGTTAAGCGCTTTCATGTATAACAATACACTTTATCAGAACAAACTGAAATACTAAAACAACAGTTTAAATAGTTAAATAACCGCCAAAATTTCTTCCTAATTGAATGTAATAATATGAATCACCCTTCCCATTTAAAGCGACAACATCTATTTGTCTAAGCAGATTCGTTGCACTTTAAAACCTTTCATACAGCAAAACTGCCCTTACATACTGTGCTTCGAATGAGTTAATTGAAAATATATATTAAAAATATATCATTGAATATATTGTAAATGTGTACTGTAATGCATCAATAAAAAATTAATCATTGATCACACCCAATATTACATATGTAAAATTGAATTTGCTGTAATGCCATTATTGTACATATAAATTCTAAAATGTTATGCTCAATGAAATTCAAATTGCCATTGTTACTGGATATAACCAATATGCAAAACAAAATATAATAAAAAAACATTTTTCAACAGGAAAAACATATATATGTATTTTTATAAATGTGTTAAAAACATAAAATACTATACATCCTTAGACAGTTGTCAACCTCCTGATCTAATTGAATCATGTGTACTGTCCACTTTTTATATATATTTACTATATGTTTTTTTTTAAAGTTTTTTATAAGTGGCTTAGTGGGAATCATCTCATTTAAACCTGGAAAACATGCTGCATTTAACCTGAGTTACTTATCACATAAGTTATTCATCTCATTTGAGTTGTTGCTCAAAGAAGATGGGGTTGTCACTTTCCCTAATAAAGGTGGGTATTTCTTACCCCATTCTTGGACTACATACTGTGTCACATCCTTAATCAAGTGTGTTGGGTATCCTTTTTCACTAAACATTTTCCCAATAAATTCCATTTCTAGTTTCATTTCCCTTTAAGGGATTTAAAACAGTATGAGAATACAACAGAGAAAAACATAAGGGAAGGACGATATTCAAAATCCTTTATTTTGAAATATGGGAAACATGTTGGCAAGGTTAAAGAAATAATTAGTACCAATTGGTATATAATTACCAGTGATGAGGGTATCAAAGAATATGTTTGTGATAGGCCCACATTTGTGTACAAAACTGGGTGTAATATCAAAAGGCTTATTGAACTGAAGTCTAGTAGGCAATTTTCAAACAATTTTAACAAGAGTAAGGGGACCAAGAAATGTGGACGTTGTTCACAATGTGCTTTTATTTTTGAGGAAAACTGTTGCATACTTAAAAATGTCAATAGGAACAAAATTTGGTTTGCCAGTGGGAACTGTCAGTCTCGACACTTGGTTTATTTATCAATGTGTTGTTCATGTTCCTGTTTTTATGTCGGGAAAACTGACAGGCAGTTGAAGAACAGGATTTACGATCATTTATATTGTATAAAGAAAAATGATGAGAACAATGCCTTGTCTCGTCATATTATTAGTAGCAGTACCTGTGAGAAGTTCAAGTTTGCAATTTTGGAAACTGCAAAGGTTAACCCAAGAGGTGGTGATATAAAAAGGTGTGTGGGTGAGAAGGAAATTAAATGGCAACTCAGGTTAAATGCAGCATGTTTTCCAGGTTTAAATGAGATGATTCCCACTAAGCCACTTATAAAAAACTTTAAAAAAAAAACATATAGTAAATATATATAAAAAGTGGACAGTACACGATTCAATTAGATCAGGAGGTTGACAACTGTCTAAGGATGTATAGTATTTTATGTTTTTAACACATTTATAAAAATACATATATATGTTTTTCCTGTTGAAAAATGTTTTTTATTATATTTTGTTTTGCATATTGGTTATATCCAGTAACAATGGCAATTTGAATTTCATTGAGCATAACATTTTAGAATTTATATGTACAATAATGGCATTACAGCAAATTCAATTTTACATATGTAATATTGGGAGTGATCAATGATTAATTTTTTATTGATGCATTACAGTACACATTTACAATATATTCAATGATATATTTTTAATATATATTTTTAATTAACTCATTCGAAGCACAGTATGTAAGGGCAGTTTTGCTGTATGAAAGGTTTTAAAGTGCAACGAATCTGCTTAGACAAATAGATGTTGTCGCTTTAAATGGGAAGGGTGATTCATATTATTACATTCAATTAGGAAGAAATTTTGGCGGTTATTTAACTATTTAAACTGTTGTTTTAGTATTTCAGTTTGTTCTGATGAAGTGTATTGTTATACGTGAAAGCGCTTAACAAATCGTGTAAAGGTTCTTTTACAATAAAAACTTGTTTTTATAAAATAGAAAATTGTGTGGATCGTGGCTACATCTTTGGGATATTTGTATTTTAGAAAGGCTACCATATGGCCCCAGAGGTGGCCCTTGGGGTTTATTGTTGGAAAAATGTGAATTATTGTGACAGTTAAAACTGAATGCAACAAAATACCCAGGTCTAAATGATATGGTATATCTTTGGCTAGTATATTGAAATTAAGGATCCTCATTATTGAGTCTAATTAGGGGTAATGTTTAACTTTGTTATGCCATGAGTCATTATTTGATATAGTGGGGATATGTGAGTAATTGCATACTGTATTATTAAAAAAATAATGTTTTTTATTGTTTTTAGGTTTTGCAATTGCCTGAATTTTGTATTTTTATTATGGAAGTTTTTTTTTTTTATTTTAAAAGCTGTAGTATGGATTGTTATGAGCTGCTGTGTTTGTGCCAGGTCTGTTTTGGCCATATGATACATGTCGTAACCACCAAAGCCCATGTTTTTTATTATGTTATTCATGATCTGAAGTCCTGCAAGTGTAAGGGACAAAAGGGTTTAATATTCAATGTTTTTTTAATGAAATTGCAAGGCTGCTGAATAGAGTCTCCAGGGTGTTTCATTTGTCTTGTGGTCTTAGTTTTCACCTGGTTGTGCTTGGCTCTTGGTCCACAAGCATTTGCCTGGAGGGTTTTCTAGTTGAATGACTTATTTATTTGCTGTTGATTGTAGGCTTGTTGCTGGTTTTGTGTATCAATTTTTTTCTTGTTTTGATCCTCTTCACATTCCTGAATTTTAAACCAGTATGGCTAGTTTGTTTACTTAAGTACTTATGGTACCTTCCTCCATTTTTTAGGGTGGGTCCCTCACCATTTCTGTGGTATTTTGTTCATATCTTAAAAGTGTCCATGAGACATGACAGGAGTTTAACTGGTGGAGGGTTTTATTTCAAACAGCAGTGTCACCACTTATCTTGGGTTAGTTCCTCCCTTGAAACCTATTGATCTACAAAGGAGGTACAGTCTTTCTTAACCTGTTTCACTCTGTTATTTTTTTAGCAGATATATCTTTCCCAGGCTACTGAAGGACATATCCCTCCAATGATACCTGCCCTATCTCACCCATTCTCCAATTTATTTTCTCTCTTGAAAGTGTTTTGTTGGTTCTTGACTACCCTAGTTTGTTTTCATAGGTTTTGTTGAAGGAAGTTTTTATCCTCCTCTGTTGGCTTAAAGAATTTAAGTAGAGGGTGGCAACCTTCTTTAGTATATTGCAATGTTTACATGCACCTTCCCCTTCATTTTGGATTGTCTTTCTTTTCAACTAGTGAGTTTTTCCCTCCTTTGCTTTGTTCTTTTTGTTGTGTTTACTTGTCAAGCATTGTTGTCTTGTTGGCGACTTATGTGGTTCAAGCTTTGGGACAACTGGTAGATGTTGATATCCTTCCTCTGATCAATGTTGCAGTATTGCTTACAAGTGGGATATCCTACCAGGGATAGCCATATGTCAGGACACCAAAGCATAGGCATCTACTTCTCATGCCATATGCCTAGTGTATGATGAAAGCACACCAAGTCTAAGTGGTACATAAGGGTTGTATGGGTGTGAAGTACCTCAAAATTTTCTTACCTCCAACTCAGATGGTGAACCTGTGTTTCTCTGTTGGTTTGTTAAATGTATAATCATTGCTGGTTTGATTTGCTTAGGCAGATAAGTGTCCTCATTGGGGAATCTTCCTTTTTTCCCCATAGTTTTTGATTAAAATTAAGTCTTTTTCATCTTGGCTTAGAAGGAAAGATGTGATTGTGGGAGGCAAATACCTTACATGGATAACCATAATAAATGTCAGTTTTTTGTCTAGGAGCTAGTCATGATTATAGAAATTGTTCTGTTTGCCAGTCCTTTATCCCCAAGACCTTCAGAAGATGTTTGTCTTTTCTTAAGATGTATCTTGGAAATCACAGACTTAAAAAACTTGTGCACATTAAAATGGATATTGATGCTTTTCTGTCCAGACATCCTACATCAGCCCAAAAAGAAGTTTAAAAAGACCAGATCTGATGCTTTAGCTGTCCAGTAGTACCTGGACATCTTTGCTGTGTTTCTTCATGAGTCCTCAGACCGTTAAGAGGCTTCAACAACTCACTCTGTAGTGATCCTTTCAGAGGCAGACAAGACACTTCCTCTTAGCTCATCCACCCAGGCTGATTAGACAGCTGCATCTGCTGTGAAGGAGGAACCAAGACTGATTATTTCAGAGGAGCCCAAAAACATTCAACAGATTCTTGTCAGAGAGGAGCTACTGGGTTCCCTTACAGAGGTACGTCTGGTGTCGGAGCCTCATTAATTTGTGCAAGCTCCTCGCCTGTTCTCTCAAAGAGAAAGAAGACTAAGCATACCTCTCCCCCACCCCTGCTGTCAGAGTTCCTCAGAAGGAGTAGTATGAATCTTCCCAAAGACTGTTTAATGCTTTAGTCTCTCTCAAGTCCCTCCCCTCAGATCTTTACTTCTGCGCATCCTCCTTCCACTTCCTCTCCTCAGAAGAGACATAGAGATCTTCAGAGGAAAAGATTCCAATTCTGACTTGGATTCCTTGGCTTGTCTCAGATTCACTCTCATGTGTGGCATGAGTCAGAAGAACAACACATTATGTCCCCAGACTCTCCTTTGGCCAAATAGGAATGGACTGCGGCAACAGCTACGAGGTTCTACCCAAACTGTATGAAAATAAGATGTTACTTCTAGAGGAGCTCCTTATTTAAAAGAAAAAAAAAAACAGGCGTAGAAATTTCCTTATAATGAAGGATTATATTGACGATTAGTGTTTTTCTCCAGAAATAGACTTCATCAGCTCAACAGTCTAAGTAAGGTTACAGTAGCTCAATGTACATTCATGTTGGTGGTACATAGATGGTCTGATGTGTTCACTGGGATTTGTTTGAGGTAACTGGCACTTTATCAGAGAAGATATGCCTGGAGGGGACAGCTTGTTTTGAATAATAGTTGTACGTGACCAATAAGAAAGACTCACTATACAGTTATTGTCATGGGGAGAGATATCTTGAGTGCATTTTGATTTGAATAATAGCTGTAGGTGACCAATAAGAAAGTGTCTTAATTATCAGTGCCAGGGCCATAATGTATGACAAGTGCAGTTTTAAATTACCCAGCTAATGAGGTTTTAGTAAAGCATATATTTCAAGTTTGAACTATATGTAGAATCAAATTAGTATAACCTTCTTGTTACATTAAGTACTCTTATGTGAGGTCCAAAAGTGAAACTACTTAAAGATTTATCTTTAAATAGAATCTGCTTTTAAGGGTCTTATGTATAATAAGAAATAAGTTTATATTTAATCTGTGACGAGAAATAATCTTACATGTTCTGTCTATTTGGCTTATTCAATCATAAAATTCTTACATTTAACATCCACCCTTTTACCAGATTTGGGCACCATCCATTTGAACTTCTTTTAAAGTGCCAGTTACCTCAAAAAAAAACCTCAGCTTTGGCCGGCTAAGAACTTGGTTATATTCAACTGGACGTATAAGAGAATTTAAGTACCTTTATCTGCACTTTTTTTAAAAAAAAATACAGTATTTAATTTGATTTAAACTGTGTTGAAGGTGATTTAAACTGTGTTGAAGGAATATTAACTGAACTGGCAGTTTTAACTCTGCTCTTCAGTAACTTGAACTGAAGCTAGTGTTTGCTGAATTTTGTTATTTGCTAGTAATTACAGGTGTGGGGGTAGCCACATTCTTTGATTTCCTGTCCTTGCCTATTTAAGTGGTACAGTGTGAAATATTTTCTACTTAAAAACCTCAGCTTTGGCCGGCTAAGAACTTGGTTATATTCAACTGGACGTATAAGAGAAGTACCTTTATCTGCACTTTTTTTTAAAAATACAGTATTTAATTTGATTTAAACTGTGTTGAAGGTGATTTAAACTGTGTTGAAGGAATATTAACTGAACTGGCAGTTTTAACTCTGCTCTTCAGTAACTTGAACTGAAGCTAGTGTTTGCTGAATTTTGTTATTTGCTAGTAATTACAGGTGTGGGGGTAGCCACATTCTTTGATTTCCTGTCCTTGCCTATTTAAGTGGTACAGTGTGAAATATTTTCTGCTTAAAAACCTCAGCTTTGGCCAGCTAAGAACTTGGTTATATTCAACTGGACGTATAAGAGAATTTAAGTACCTTTATCTGCACTTTTTTAAAAAAAAATACAGTATTTAATTTGATTTAAACTGTGTTGGTGATTTAAACTGTGTTGAAGGAATATTAACTGAACTGGCAGTTTTAACTCTGCTCTTCAGTTATTCCCACCCATCCTCTCTGTTTTTGTTTTGGTGTTAATCTTATTGGCCTTGAAACTGCCCGTCCCTCAGCCTGCCTCTGGGCCCATCTCATTTGCTCACTCAACTGAGTGCAGTGAGATCATATTCTGATTTCAGGCACTCCTACTGTGTACAAAGAGAGCATCTGTGAAACAGACAAAAAAAATTAAGCTTATTTCCTGCCTTTCCTGTTAAGTGGTATTGACTATTTGTAGGCTTCTGAGCCCCCAAGCCCTTCTGTGTTTGAGGGAAGCCTTCTAGCTTGTTTTTTTCTTATAACTAGACAGTTTTCTAGTTTCAGCACTCAAATCTGTTTCTTTGATCTCAGCACTTGTTCAGATTAAAAAAAAAAAAAAAAAAATCATCTGCTTTTACTGTACTTGTGTTTCTACCTACTTCATTTTACTTTTGCATCATCTTAAAAATACTCAATTGTATTTATTACTGCTTGGTGTAACTCATTCTAAGCCTTTTGGTTTAAACACTTGGGCTTCGGACCAGTTGTTTTGCACTGAGAGGGTTTGTGGTCTGCACTGTAGTGGCAGAACAGGTAGCTTACATCCTTCTAGGTTGGGAACTGCTGATTGAGGGCTCAGTGTCTGCTATTCTAAAAGTGTATTAATTCTGGTTTAAGCACTTGGGCTTTCAGGCCAGTTATTTTACATTAAGAGGGTTCATGGTCTGCACTCTTGTGGGAGGAGAGGCTGGACTCTGCCCTTCTGAGCTGGGAATTTCTGGTTAAAGGCTTATAGTGCATGCATATCTGAACTGCTTCTTACTGAAGTTGGTGCGCCTTGTTTGCTGTGGCATAGACTGGATTCAGGCCTGCTGGATCTAGCTTTGTTTGTGTAACTTGAGCACTAATCCAGACATTCTCTAAAGTATTCAATTGTATTTATTACTGCTTGGTTGTAACTTGATTAAAGTGTAGCTATCATTCTAAGTCTTTTGGATTAAGCACTTGGGCTTCAGACCAGTTATTTTACATTAGGAAGGTTTGTGGCAAGCACTGTGGTGGCAGGACAGGTAGCTTTCATCCTTCTAAGTTGGGAACTGCTGATTGAGAGCCCAGTGTCCAAGTGTATTAGTTCTGGTTTAAGCACTTGAGCTTCAGGCCAGTTATTTTACATTAAGAAGGTTCGTGGTCTGCACTCTTGTGGGAGAAGAGGCTGGACTCTGCCCTTCTGAGCTGGGAATTTCTGGTTAAAGGTTTATAGTGCCTGAATATTTGAACTGTATCGTACTGAACTTGGTACACCTTGTTTGCTGTAGCATAGACTAGATCCAGGCCTGCTGAATCTAGCTTTGTTTATATGCTTGTTGTTTGTTTGCTTGTTATTTCCTGGAATGCTAATTCCACCTAATACGGCTTCTCAGCGCTTCTGTGGATCACTAGTGATATCTGCATTGCTTACTGTACTTATTTCCTTGTTTCACTTGAAAGAAAGTTACTGTTTGTCGTTTTTGCATTTAGTTACTTGTAACACATTGCACTCAAGTTACCTGGCACTTGCTCACTAAAGCAATTATATAAGTCAGCACTAAAAATTAAAAGCACTACACCCTCACTCCCCACTGGCCCTTGTTTTCAATTATTAAGGAATTCCCAATATTATTCTAGCATGTCCAAAGGTCAGTTGTCAATCTCCTCTCCAGTCCAGCTGGTGAATCTGGGAATCTTGAGGCAATGTTATAACTGCCTCATGTACACAGACAACCCTCTCCTCCTCCCACATAACACAAATACTTGAGAGATGCAGCTATTTAGCCAAACTGGAGGCTGAGCTCTCTCAACTCAGGACTGGCAAGACCAGACAGGAGGAGAAGGCAACTACACACACTACAAAACCAGCCTCACATAATGCTACCACACCACTGAATCAAACACATAAACACACAAAGACATACTCGGAGGCTCTGAGTAAAAATTTACCTAAACAGCAGAGGCCTCCAAAGCAGACACCAAAACAACTGCTACCTCAAGACACTCCACAAGCAACACATAAACCACAAAATCAGTGTGCAAAGCAGTCACAGCCCTTAAGGCCAAATACAACACCAAACATACTTGTCATAGGTGACTCCATAGTCAGACGCACTGACGTCCCACTCACCAGGCTGAACAAGGAGAGGGTCACAGTAAGCTGCCTATCAGGCGCTAGAATCTGCCACATAACACAAGCACTCGGGTCACTCCACGGCAAGTACAAATATGACACAGTCATTGTCCATGCTGGTGTGAACGACCTGAGACGTACCTCCCTGGACTACATGAAAAGAGACATAGAGGAGCTCTCTGATTATGTAGCCCAGGCAGGTATGACCCTGACCCTGAGCAGTATCCTTCCTTCACCAAAAATGATGCCACAATATAGAGACAAGATGATCAGCTTTAACAATTCGCTTAATGTCTGGTGTCATTCAAAGGGGATCCAGTGTCTGTCTGCCTGGGATGACATGCTTGACAAGCCACGCTGCTTCGCAAGGGACGGCTTGCACCTGTCACCCTGGGATTCCGGATATTGGCTAAGGCTCTTGCCACCCCATAGTGCCTTTTTAGGCAAGGCTCAAATTCTAAACCTACCACCCTAGAAAACAAAAATGGGAAGAAACTGAGGGTAATGCTGCTCAATGCCAGAAGTCTAAATCTCAAAATGCACGCACTCGAGGCCCTTCTCAGTATGGAGAACATTGATGTCTGTGCTGTAACTGAAACCTGGTTCAAGGCTCCTGAGAGCACCCCGGCACTATTAGGTTTTACCTCATATCATGCGTTCCGGCCCCAAAACCCGGACCACACCACATATCCATATTCATAAAGGATACCCACACCTCCAGGTTGGTGGCAACGCACGAAGCTTGAAACCATCCAGGTGCAACTAACCATAGGCAAAACTGCTCTACAAATTGTAGCATGCTACAGGCCACCCTCTCAAACTCAGGAACCCCACACAGCCTTCCTGAAGACACTGGAGGGTATAAATGTATCTCCAAACACCATCATATTGGGTGACTTCAACTACCCGAATATAGACTGGGAACATTACTCAAGCCCTAACTTTCTAGCCCAACGGTTCCTGGAGTTCATAAATTCAAATGCCATGGAACAGCTAGTCACTGTTCCCACGAGAGGAGAAAATATACTAGATCTCATTATCACAAACATGGGGACAAAATGCTCCACACTGGAAGTATATCCCTCATTGGTGAGATCTGATCATAAACTAATATCACTGGAAATCCACATCCGCCCCCACCCCAAACAAAAAGACCACAGTGAAGAACTTCTCTAAAGCAAACTTCACACTACTCAAGACTGGTGTGGTATCCTTCAAGGCCCTGAGCCAGTGGAAACCACAACCCAAGCTGCGGAAGCCCTTACAAATGCCTTCTATGAACACCTCCAGGACTGCATGGATCAGGCAATCCCAAATAAAACCAAGACTCTTTCCACAAAGGGAAAATGTCCAGTCTGGTGGACCCCAGCCATTAACAAACTTTACAATAAGAGGAGAAAGCTATTACATGATAGAACAAAATCCATAAAAGGGAAGTCACCCTGATCATTATTAGTAAAAAAATACGAGCACTCATAAAATCAGCTAAGGCCAATTTTGAGAGAAAAATTGCCATGGATTCAAAGAACAATCATAAGGCCTTTTTCAGCTATGTTAGGAACCTGGGTGGAAACTCCCAGATATGCTCAGAATTAGTCCAAAATGATACAAAAATCACTGAACTCACAGACATTGCCAACATACTGGCAGACAGGTTCAGTGCAAACTTCACCCCCCTCTCCCCCCCAAAGGAGAGATAACTATCCCAGCGGAGTGTAGCCTCCCAGACATCTCAAATGTGCAGGTGAAAGCTGCTCTCTCTAAAGCTAAAAACACATCATCAATGGAACCGGATGGTGTCCCCGGCTGTGTGCTACACGAGCTAAATGAGGAATTAAACCCGCACATAAGGCAGCTGTTTAATCTCAGCCTTACCACAGGATACGTGCCCAAGGAGTGGCGTACGGACCCTGGTAATTACTGCCCCATAAGCTTAACAAGTCTAGTCTGCAAAGCTATGGAGAGGATCATAATGGAGCTCATAAACAAAGATATAGGAGACCTGCAGACGTTGGACCCGACCCAGTTTGGCTTTGTCAAGGGCAGATCATGCCTTTTGAATTTGGTCGACTTCTTCGAAACAGTCACCAAGGCCATTGATGAGGGAAAGGCAGTCCATACAGCCTACCTTGACCTTGCAAAGGCTTTCGACACAATATCCCACTCGGGTATTGTAGAAAAACTTACCAGCTTAAATGTAAACCCATATGTCACAAGATGGGTTGCAAACTGGCTTAAGGACAGAACCCACAGGGTTAGAGTTGCTGGCGCTATGTCAGACTCCAAGCCAGTCACAAGTGGTGTCCCACAGGGCTCGGTCCTTGGCCCCCTATTGTTCGGCATCTACGTCTCAGAAGTACAGGCCAACATGGGAGGACTTTGGCTGACAAAGTTTGCAGACGACTGCAAACTGGGCGCCATAGTGGAAAGTGCATCGGACACGGATATCCTTCAGAAGGGACTCACGGAAACAGATAGCTGGTGCCAGAGCCATGGCCTGAAGTTCAACACCAAAAAATGTATAGTCATACCCTTCTGGAAAAACAAGGTAACCCCAAGCTACCATATAGGTGGCAATCCACTAAGCACAGAAGAGGTTATCAGGGATCTGGGGACCCAAGTTGACAGTGGCCTTTCTTTTGACACTCACGTTGCTAAAGTGGTTAGAAAGACCTTCTACATTGCCCACCTGATCATGAAGGGATTCACATCCAGATCTAGTGAGGTCATTGTTCCCCTGTACTCTTCACTTATCAGACCAATGATCGAGTACAATGCCCCATTCGGGATGTATCTCACCCGACATCTGCAGCAATTGGAGAGACCCCAAAAGTTCCTCACCAAAAGGATAAATGGACTCCAAAATCTGTCATATGCTGCCAGATTGAAGAAACTCCAGCTCTATTCAGTCGCATACCATCTGCACAGAGGTGACATGTGCCTGACATACAAGGCCATGTCCAACCCGGAATTAATGGACATGCTCCACCTCAAAAAATCCAAATCCACCAAAACCACTAGAGCAAGCGACTTAAACCTTAGCACGGATATAAATAGGATGTGCTGGAGGGATAGATTTATCACTCAGAGACTCCCTATGCTGTGGAATAAAATCCCGGTCCATGTGAGGCAGAGCACCTCGCTGGCTCTGTTCAAGAGAAATCTTGATCTGTGGATGGGAGATCGTAGGTTTACCCCGGAAATCATCTCTGTGTCACTGCTGGACAGAGGCACAACAAACTAATGGGCACAGTATTTTTTCATATAAGGGGTGGCGTAAGCCACAAAACTTTGGGCTAGGCTTATAAATGCCTTAGGGCAGATAGCCTAGTATAAACCTATGAACCTATGAACCTATGGAGGGTAAGAAAAAATGCTTTACTAGAGAAATGGGAGTTGGAATGGCGGATCATGTTAAATGCCTGCAAATTTCCAGTCTTGAATGTCGTTTGCTCTCTCAAGAGTGGTTTACAACTTAGAACACTAAACCATAAACTGTTTTACTAACTGCATTCCAGGGCCTCTAGGGACTTCATGGAGTGCCTCATTTCTTTGAAGCATTTAAAATTTTATGAGATCATTAGCCTGGTTAATAGGTTTTTAGTACATTAGGTTTCTTTATGTAATGCTCTGAATTTTCGGCTTTTATATCTTGGTTTATAATCCTTCGATTAACTGTGCTGTCTAATTGTTTTTTATCCCTGGCTATACTGTTTGTAAGCCAGGCATCATCAGATCACAGGCGAAAGCACCCTTTATTATTTTTTAATATTTATTTATTTTTGTTTTATTACTGTGAAATTTCTCCACACTGTCGATGAAACTCAGTAAAAGGGCATCTGGTAATCATAAGAATTTTCTGATTGAACAAACATAACAGGCAGAACATGTAAGCTTGTTTCTCATCATGGATAAAATGTAAAGTTGTTTCTTATGTATAAAACCCAGTAAAAGCATGTCCCGTGAATAGATATCTTGAGTGATCTCAATTTTGGGTCACACATAAGAGCTCTAAATGTGATACCCCTCTAACAAGGAGGCTAAATTAATCTGATACTGTAGGTAGTACAGACTTGAAATGTATGCTTTATTAAAGCCTTATAACTGTAACTAGATAGTTAAGACTGTGATTCTTGTACACTGTGGCCCTGACAATGATAATTAAAATAGTTTCTTATTACTCACCTACAGCTATTATTTAAATCAAGCTGCACTCCATGCACATATTCCCTGTGAAAGAGCTGATGTTATGTTGTCCCCATCTCACCTTGTTCTTCCTGGTTGGGTTCAGAGCCGATCCTTGGCTCCGACTCTACTGTTTTACTAGAGCTCGAGAGATTATACTGGCTCAAGGCTAACCCCTATCCCAGTATGCCTAACGGTAGCTACTCAGATCTCGTTTGCCGCTTGCAGCGTCAAGATTGCGACTACAGGCTCAGGCTAAGTATTTAGTTTTGTCTTATTTTGCTGTCTTCCTTTATTAGGATTATTAGCAGTTTAATTACCTTGTTGGTGTCAATCTCTGACTTAGTTCTGACCTTCCTCTGCTGTTGTTTCTTGGTTGTTCTTGGCTGTGGTTTTCTTAGGCCTTGCTTTCCCCTTCAGCCCGTTTAAATTAAGAGGGTTTGTTTCTTCTTTCCACACTATCTGTTGGAGTAGCCATTTAAGTTAGAGGCTCTGCTATTGGGGGAGTCGCTATTTTACTTAGAGGCTCTCCCCCTTCTTCTTTTTTTTCCCTAAAAAGATGTCCTTGTTTGTTGGTAGTGTTTGTACTTGTGTATTGCTAGCTGTTACAGCCTTATTTTTGCTGCTTGTGCATTTCTAGTTATCCAGCATATCCAAAGAGTCAAAACCCTCCAGCTTTAAGAAGTGCGACTCGTGCTGCCAAAAAATTCCCTTATGGACGGGCACACAAGTTGTGTATACTGTTTAGGAGCTGTTCACCTGCAGGACTCATGCTCTATCTGCCATGCTTTCAGTTCTAGAGTCCTGCAGGAGAGAAAAAAAATAAGCTAATTCTGCGTGGCCTTTTGAAGAACCCTCAGGATCCTTTGTCTCTGGTTCCTCAGCCAGCAAAATAGTCTGACAGATCTCCCAAACCATCCTCAATGGCTTTGATTTCGGAGCAACCGAAATCTGCTGTCATATCTTCGGCTCTGTCAGTTCCCAGTGTTGGCTCCAACAAAGCTATGTCTCTGGCGGCTCCATCAGTGACTTCGGAGCCAGTCCGGGCCCATAAAAGAACCAGGTCTCCATCTTTGGAGCTGGTGCACCCTGCTCCACAATCTCCTTTGTTGCAATCTGTGGTCCTCCTCTCACTCCTCTCGGTCCTCCAGGCTTTCGGACCATGGTGTGAAGAGAGTGGTTAATAGGCTCCTCAAGTCACAGGAACTTGCCAAATTCCTATCATGCCCAGCCCTTAAGGAACTGGCTCCTTTGGCCCATCCAGCTTCTCTATCGGTTCCTCCCCTGACTCTCTTGAGCTCGGAGCCAGAGTGCATGGACATCGTGGTGATGGAACCATTGGCTCTGGTTACTTCTCCTTTATCAGTTCTGACTCCCGCTCTGATCTCCTCAATATCTCAGTCCATCAAGGGATCTGGGTGCTGAAGCTCTATTGTCAACTCTGAGGGAGGAAGTGGCATCGGACCCATGTCCGACCCCGGTCTCCCTCAGTGAGCTTCGGCGCAGGTGAGTTCAGCTCCCACATCAACCTCGGAGCCATCACTCTCTGTTTGCAGGAGGTCTCCAGGCTCTTCAGAGCCAGAGGCTCCTTTGGCATGGGACCATGGGGCCTTTGAGGTGATGAGGAGTGTGCTATCTCCTGAGACCGCTCCACCCTCGGCTCCATTGGCTCCTTCTCCCTTGGTGCCTGTGACTGCCTTTGACCCTCCTCCTCTCTCCAAGCGTAGGGATCCTATGCCCCACTGGGTGACCCCACCTCTTCCGAAACCTCCCCCGAACATTCGGAGGAGGTCCCGAGGAAGAAAAAATATAAAAGGAAGCATCTAGACTCCCCTGAGTCCATCACTTCAGACACACACTTGGATGAATCGGAAAGGTCCCCATGGTCCCCCTCTGAGGATGTCTCCTTTTTGGACATCTTGGAAATCCTTAGACAGACAGGTGGCTGGAAGTAACTAGCCCCTTCTGAGTATGAGTTTGTCTACCTGGATGCATTTGGTTCAAGACCCTCCACCTATTGGGTGTCTCCTCCTTTTGACCCACTTTTGTCTGTAGTGCGTTGAAAGGTGTGGAGAGCTCTCAGATACCATGGAACCAGGTCCACGGAGACCAAATAAATGTATAACTACAAGTCCTTTGTTTCCAAAGGCATTCCTGTTGATGCTATGGTGGTGGCAGCAGCCACTAAGAAGGAACTTGCGGAAACCTCTTCATTTGTCCATCCACCGAATAAGGAGTCCTGTACGATGGACAGGTATGCGAAGCATGTGTTCTCTTCAGCGACCATTACACTCAGGTCGCTGAATTATTTGTCACACTTCACATGACTTCAGAGGGATCTCCTAAAAGAGTTGGGGGATACCCTGCAGGATCCTACAGCTGAGGGAGTTGTGAACAGGGCAGCTTCCCAGCTTGCAACCTTGACTTCAGTGGTTAACTCCTCCATGAGGCTCATTTCTTATGAGGCAGATGGAGCGAGTTGGGCAGCAGGTACTGGAGTTGCTTTGCAGAGACACTCCTGGATGTGCCTTTGTCAATTTGTGGAACCCTTCAAGTCCTCCTTTACCATTACCCCTTTTGATGGCTTGTCCTTGTTTGGGCCTCAGGTAGAAGAGACTCTCACCAGGTGTGAAAAGGATGGCAAGACTCTCTCTGCTGTGGGAGTCCATTTTTCCACTCCATCTAGACCCTACCCTAAAGGTCAGAAGAGTGGAAAAATGTAGTTTCGAAAATCCCAGGGAGTTTCGCCTGACACACGTGGAGAATTTCCCCCAGGGGCAGAGGGGGAAACAATAATGGAAGATGCTGGGCTCGGGTCACGGGGGGTCTGCAACAGCAGGGCAACAGAGATACGTTCTCTGCTAGGCCCTTCCAGCACTCCTGAAGAGAGGCCTGACTGTCCACCTCTGGAACAGTAGGGGGCAGAGAATCATTGTACCCAACAGCCTGGCAAACTATTATGAAAGATGCAGGGTACTGTCAATAATATTCAGGGGTTACAAAATTCCCTTTTTCCAGTTACTCCCCTCAAAAACAAAACGGTCAATCCCAGATGTTCCACCTAGTCTTTGGGATCAAGCAAACCTAGAAGTACAAAGGTTGCTGGAAAAAAGAGCCATCCAAGAAGTCCCCGCAGACCAAATCGAATCCAGAACTTACTCAAGGTTCTTTTTAGTTCCAAAAAAGACAGCGTACTGGAGACCCATTTTGGATCTCAGCAAGCTAAACAAATCAGTAAAAAAAGCGAAGTTCTGGATGGTAGCACTGCAGTCCATTCTCCCCTTTTTGGGTCAGGACAATTGGATATGCTCCATCGATCTCCAGGATGCGTACTACCACATAAAAATGGACAAGCGATCCAGGAGATTACTATGCTTCCAGCTGGGAGCCAGTCATTGTCAGTTCAGAGCTCTGCCCTGTGATCTCACCACAGCCCCAGGGGGTTCACCAAGTGTATGGCAGTGGTCACAACTCACCTGAGACATCTGGAATTCCAGGTGTTTCCATATCTAGACTACTGGCTCCCTCACTGCTACCAGTGAGCATCAACTGATCAAAGCATGGGACTACACAGTTCAAACCTGTTCCCAGCTAGGCATCACCATAAACTACGAAAAGTCTGCCTTTTGCCTTGTCAGTGTATTACCTTCATAGGGGCAGACCTAGATACAAGAGCCATGATAGCAAAGCTGCCTCAAGACAGGGTGTCAACAATTCCTCTGCAAGTTTCATTCCTCATGAAAAAGAAGAGAGTTCAGGCAAGAGAGGTATTGAAAGTCCTGGGATCAATGGCTGCAGCAATTACTCTAGTCCATATGGCTCGTTTCCACATGAGAATTCTGCAGTGTTTTTTTTCGCTCAATGGTCGTTCCAGGATCTACCAGTGTCACATATGATCTCGATCACGGAATCCTGCAAAAAGGACTTAGTATGGTGGCTTGTCTCCCCCCAGGTGACTCTGGGCAGACCCTCTCTAGACCCCCATCCAGTAGCCACAGTAGCCACAGATGCCTTCCAGATTGGGGGGGGGGGGGCATTATCTGGGACAGACTGTCCAAGGAATGTGGCAGCCACACGAGAACCACTTGCACATCGATGTTCTAGAGATGAGAGAGGTGCTTCTGGCATTGCAAGCACTTCAACACTCTCTGCCTACCGGAAGTGTTGCAATTCCGACAGACAATATGTCAGTGGTATGGTCCATCAACAAACAAGGCAGGACCAGATCTTACCCTTTGTGTCGGGAGGCCCTTAGAGTATGGCAATGGGCGATGTCTTCCCATTGTTTTCTGATTGCGATGCACATTCCCAGGAAATCCACGTGATAGTGGACAGGCTCAGCAGGGGTATCCTCATGCTTCACAAGTGGTCCCTGAAGCAAGACGTTGCGGACTTGATTTTTCACAAATGGGGCCAGCCATGCTGCAATCTTTTTGTCACTCCCCTCAACAACAAATGCAGCAGCTATTTCGTCTTGCCCCACTGGGACAGTCACCCAGGGATGCACTTGTTCACGATTGGCCTCCAGGACTACTTTATGCCTTTCCACCTTTTCCTCTGATCCCAAAGGTACTTCAGAAAGCAAAGTGGCTGGGTTGCAACCTCATCCTCATTGCTCCTTACTTGCCTCGTCAGATATGGTTCCCGTTTTTCTGCCATCATCTACAAGTGGAGCCTTGGATCCCGGCCCCAGTTCTGGACCTCCTGATGCATCAGTCAGGTGTGCTCCACCCGTCCTTCCAAACTCTCAAGCTGACAGCTTGGTTTCTCCACTTCCAGTCTTAGCCAGGCTCCCAAACATTTCCCCGGCAGTACAGCACATCCTTGTGTCTTCTCACAAGCCCACTGCTAGAAAGATTTAAGTTAGCAAATGGAAAAGGTTCTCTTTTTGGGCAAATAAAAATGACATTGATCCCTTCACTGCTCCTGTTCTAAGATTCTTGATTTCCTGGCCAAAACGTTCGAACGAAGGGCAGCTGCACCTACCATCAGGGTCCAACTGGCTGCCATCTCCAATTTTCATGTGGGAGAGTTGGACTCTAATATCATGTCCCATAAGCTGTGCAAAGCATTCTTACAAGGTACAACCCTTTTATGGCCCCCGGTAAGAGAAGCTCCCCCCTGGGACCTAAACTTTGTTTTAGCCTCTCTGGTTCTTCCACCCTTTGAAATAGCATCATCTTGTCCCCTGAAATTTCTGTCTTGAAAAACCCTCTCTTCTTGATTGCCATCACCTCAGCTAGACGGGTTTCAGAATTACACGCTTTATCTATTTGCCCGCTGTATCTCATCTTCCACAGAGATTTTCTCTCAGAACCAATCCTTCCTTCTTGCCAAAGGTGTGTTCAGAGTATAATTTAAATCAGTCCTTCGAGCTTCCTATATTCTTCCCATATTATGACAACAAGGCAGAGTATAGACTCCACCAATTGGGTGTTCATAGATAATTCTGCTTTTATTTACACACGACCAAGGACTTTTGAAAATCAGATCAATTGTTTGTATCCTTTGCTGAAAATAAACAAGGTTCTCCAGTTTCAAAAGTGACCTTATCAAAGTGGCTGTCAGATACAATTAGCTATACTTATGATTTGCGTAACAAGAAGCTTCCAGGGAAAGCCAGAGGACACACAACCAGGGCCTTGGCTACCTCTGTTGCCTTCCAAGTCAAATTGCCTTTAGATCCAATCTGTGCAGCAGCAACATGGGCAAATCCTCATACCTTTATCTCTCATTACAAAGTAGATGTGGTCTCCCAGAGCAGGGCATCCTTTGGTTCCACGATTTTGAAGAGTTTATTCCAGTGAGCCACCCAAGAACCAGGTGCTGGGGACGTGGTCCCAACCAGAAATAATGAAGGCGAGATGGGGACAACATAAAGAAGTTATGTACCTGCCATAATGTTCCATGTTTGTTGTCCTTCATCTCGCCTCCCTTCTTGCGTCCCCCCCTCCTTCCGCCTTCCTGGAGGATCGAGAGGAATTCCTTCATTGGTTACACTGGCTGAGTTTCCTGTTGACATACCAGGTTAGTTGACCATGCCTTGTTTTTCCTTTTTCCTTCCTAACCTTTGAATGTGTAAGAGCTTAGTAAAATTTGCATTTACTATGATTGTCTAGTGTGGGCTGTTACAAACAAGATCTGGGTAGCTACCACTAGACATGTTGGGATAGGGATTAGCCTCAAGCCAGTATAAGCTCTCAAGCTGTAGTAAAATGGCCGAGTCAGAGCCGAGGATCAGCTCCAAACCCAACCAGCAAGAAGGAAGGCGAGATGAAGGACAACAAACATGGAACATTATGGTAGGTACATAACTTCTTTTTTGTCTAGAAGTAATCCCCAGTGAACACATCAGGCCATCTGTGTACCACCCACATGAATGTACATATAAATCGAGCTACAGTAAATTGTCTTAGGTCAACTATTTGATCTGATCGAGTGTGTTTCTGGGCAAAAGCACTAATCATCTTCAGTAAAATCCTACCTTAAAAGGAAATGTCTAAGCCTGTTTTTTTTTTCCTCCTCTTAAATAAGGAGCTCCTCTAGAAATAAAATTATGTAAGATTTTAAACCGATCTTTTTCTTTTTCCAAGTTTCAAAGGAGCTACCCTTCTTAACCTGACCTCTTTTTTCATAAAGAACAAAAGGACCCCCAAAATTGTAAAATATATTAAAAAAAAGAGCTCTCGGGGCAATCCTAACAGGAATGTAAGGTGTCTACACCTCCATTTCCTGACAAGACTGCCTCCTTCTCCCATTCCCAACCTCCGCCTATCTTTCACCCCCCCCCCCCACTATCAAAGAAGCCTTTCCTATCTCTTCCAGTTTGGGAATCATCACTAAAGACTATTGGGTTGTTTCATTAATCCAAAGTGGTTACAGAATGTCATGGTTTTCTCTTCCACAAAAATCAGGCATCCCTCCTGTTCCATCAAGCCAATTGCATTTAATCCCTCCAGTTTTGAAGAAGGTATTTCTTCAAGGTACAGTAGAATTTCTCTCTCCTTATTAGAAGGCGATTGGGTTCTTATTCAGTGCTTTTCTTAGTCTCCAGTGAAGAGGGAAAATTATTGATTTGTCCATTCACAAATTATTTCTGAGAATCCCACAGTTCAAAATGCTTACCTTGTAGTAACTTCTTCCAATGGTTCTACCTCATGCTTTCTGGGCAGTCCTGGGTATAAGAGATTCATATCATTATGTTCTAATCCATACGGATTGCAACAAGTTTCACAAAGCGCCTAGCCCTGTTTGTTGCATTCTGTAGACTCCAGGGAATGCAGAGTTTCCCCATATTTAGACAACCTGCTCCTTCAGGCTTCTATGAGTGAAAAGCTCTTTATGGACATCAGCTTTACAAAGAATCTGCTTCGCTGTCTGGGGTTCACAATAAACCTCAAAAAATCTGATTCTCAACAAGGATCTGGTGTTTCTGGTTACAGGATGAGTTCCATGTTAATGACTGCTTTTCCTCTTCAATATAAAGTCATGTTCCTAAAGAAATTCCTCAAGTCTTTTCTTCCTCTAGATGTGACCTCAGCATGAGAAAGAGAGAACTCTTGAGAGACCTGGGGTTTATAGCCTCCACTATTCTAATAATTCCTTGTGTAAACCTCTATATGAGGAAGCTTCAGATGTGTCTCAAATCAATATGGGCACAGCACTGCCATCCCCTGAACTTCCCAATTCCTTTCTTGTCATTCTTCACAAGGGATTTTCATTGATGGTACAACCAGATATCACTCAGTCCAGAAGTGCCCTTTCTGTTTCCTCCCCCTTGTCAAGACCTTTACACAGATGCTTCAGACCTGGCTTGGGGAGCTTTCTTTTTGAATGTAAAGATCCAGGGTGTGTGGCCCAGAAAAGACAGGTAGGACCATGTAAATATCAAGAAAATGAAGGCAGTGATTGTAGCCTTACAACTTTTGCATCACCTATGGTCTCCAGGCCCTCTCCAGATATTTACAGGCAAAATCACGGTTCTGTGGTACATAAGCAGGGTAGGACAAGATTCTCTGGCTTTGCAGATTAGCATTGACTGCTTGGGACATAGGCATGCAGTTTGTCCTTGATAGCAGCTTACATTCCTTCAGAGAGCAATTCAGTGCCAGATTATATAAATAGATCCCAGGCAGACATTCATGACTGGATGTTAAACATATAGGTCTTCCAACATACTGTTCATCAGTGGGGTAATCCTCAAGTAAATCATTTTGCATCCAATCAGAACAGGCAGCTCAGGCTGTTTTGTTCAAGGATTGCAAGTGCAGATGCTTGAAAAATGGATGCCATGTATTTTTCATGAAAGGGGAGATTCCTCTGCATTCCCTCCCCTACCTCTAATTCCCGAGGTTCTTGTGAAAATCGAGGAGGACAAACCAAGAATCTTGTCGATGACTTCCTTCTGGCCCACACAATACTGGTTCTCCCTTTTTCATCTGGCCCAGGTCAGTGTCACAAGTGACCTCATAAGATGGGTTTGCATACACAGCAAAAGGGTTCTCTAATTCATCCAAACCTTCAGACTTTGAATATAACCTTTTGGATGATTGGATTTTAATTCCTTTTAGGCACCTTTTGCAGAGGATGTGCTACAAGTATTGCGGAAAGCTAGGCAATCTGATACAAGAGAATCTTATGTTTCTAAATGGAAGAGATTTTTTATCTGCTGCCAAAAGGGCAATCAAGATCCATATAAAATGGGTATTTCTATCATTCTCCCATACTTGTGTGTGCTGCTCAGCTCAAGGCTGGCATATTCATCCCTAAAAGCACATTTGTCAGTCATTTCTACCTGGCTTTCTTTTGATCCATTTGTCTTTATGCTTTGAGGTCAAGCAGGTTTTAAATGGCATCTTTCATCTCGGGCTCCCTAGAAAATTTATCCCTTATTCTTGGGACCTGAATTATATTTTTAAAAAGTTAACTCTTCCGCCTTTTAAGCCTGCTTCCTCTGATTCCTAGAAGTTTTCTAATTGGAAGATGGTCCTGCTAGTGGGCCTTACATCTGCCAAAAGTGTTTTTGAACTGCAAGCTGTTATGACTTCTCATCCATTTTTTGTGTTTCATAAAGATAGTATTACACTCAGGACATACCCGTCCTTCATGCCTAAGATGGTCAGTAGCTGCTTTTGAACTAGACTATTAATCTCCCTACATTTTGCAGTCCCCTCAAAACAAGAGAATGAGATTTTTTTTTAGTTATTCAGAGGCAACTGATGTTTTATCTTGACAACACCAAGTGCATCTGAAAGTTAGACCAGCTTTTCAGTTCCTTTTTGGACAAAAAGTTGGGTCTTCCTATTTCCAATCAGACAATTTCCAAATTGATGCAATCTACTTTTGCTTTTCCTTCTATAGTAAGGATCATAGGAGGTTACTAAGCTAACAACCCTAAAGTCCTTTTAAGCTCAGACATTCATACCCCAGTTTTCCCATTTATCAATGCCTATGGAGTATAACAGCTTTGGTATATGCCTGTACCTTAGGGCATCTACATACTGCCTCTGTCTGTAAGGGACAAAGGCAACAAGCCAAAGATGAATTTGTGATTTCCCATCCATTGGTCCAAATTATGTTCGAATAGGCTTTTGGGAGATCTATTTTTTACACGAGTGGGGAGTCTGTTCCAGAGAAGGGGTAGTCTCTGAGACATATACTTGTCCCTCAGGCATGTTTTGTTTATATCACAGACATGATTTAGATCCTTAGATTGGGTAATTCTAGTGTTTGTTTTGTGAATGTGTAACAGATCCATCAGGGCTGGATTGGAGAATGCATTGTACGTTAGGCATAGATCACACCTCAGTAGTCTGTAGGACACCAACTACAGGGACAGAGCTTTGAGGCGTTCCACATATGACATATTATTTGCACCCTGTATTCTTTTAGTGGCGACCCTTTGTGCCCGATCCAGCTGTTGTAAATGGCTGGTCAGGTACACGTTGAAGAGTGCATTGTACTCAATTTATGGTCTAATTATGGCTGTGTTTAATGGAATAATGATCTCCTTCGATTTGGATGCCATGCCCTTATTTATAAGTTGTGCCACCTAGAAGGATATTTTCACCACCATGGATACATGGTGATCAAATTTCAGGTTACTGTCAACCTGACTGCCCAAGACCCTTACTACTGATTCTACTCTTGCAGGAGTGTTATCAGTGTTGTAATTTGCAGGGGTGGCCGTCTTCCCAAAGGATGTAATTATGCATTTTTTTTTTGCATTGAGTGTTAGGCCATGGCTCAGGCAACAGTTATTTGTCAGCATCAGACCATTCTGGAAGATATCTACACCCACCTTGCAGTTGTTAGCAAATTTGGTCAGCTAAAGGCCCTCTACATTTGCCTTGGCTTCAGAGTAGTATATTCTAAACAGGAGAGGTCCCAGTACTGAGCCCTGTGGGACACCACTAGTGACAGATCTCTTGGTCAAGGTGGATTCCCCCATCCTAACTTCATATGTCCTATCCATGAGCCTTTTTGCTACTCATCAGGTGACATAGGGATAATACCCAAGTGAGGTATTGTGTTAAATGCCTTTTCCAGGTCAAGGTTGGTAATATGCACCATTCCGACCTTATCCATGGGTCTAGTGACCCTCTCGATGAATTCCACTAGATTTCCTAAGTATGACTTGCCCTTAAGCAAACCAATCTAGGATGAGACTAGTGTCTGAAGATTTTCTATGTCTTTGTTTATCAGGTCCATGATTCTTTCCATGGCCTTGCATATAAGACTAGTTAAACTTATGGTTTGTCGTTTACTGGGTCTATTGATGGTCTCCCTTTGTGTAGAGGGATGACCGTTGCATTCCTCCATTCCCTAGGGATGAAGCCTGTCTGGATGCTATGGTTGAGTAGAGATTCTAGTGGGACTAATAGGTCACATTTCAAGTAGTTTAGGATGCATTCTGGGATATTATCAGAACCCATTGATGCAGTGTTTCCAGCTTTGTTGAGTGCACAGAGGTTCTATTTTTTCAATGATATTTTAGGGGAAGAATTATAGAGGGTATTTCCTGTGAAGTAACTGGAGGTGCCGGGGGTGTGAAATCAGAGCTAAATCTATTGGCCAGTAAATTTGCTATATTCTCTGGTTAGGTATAGGGTGTTCCATTTACCATTATACTAGTTCAGCACACTGTTGAGCGTTCCCTTTAAGGTTGTGTATATAACTGAAAAATGCTTAATGGTTATCTTTAGCCTGAAAGGCTATTTTTGCCGCAGTGTTTGTTTTGTTGGACTTGATTAGTCCTCTGAATTGCTTGTTGAGACTGACAAGGGAGATTTCTGTCAGTTGGCCACAGCCCTTCCTATTTTTGGAGGGGATATTCTTTTTTTTGTTAACAACCTATTTTTTTATGGCATTCCACCAAGGGGGCTTGTTTTAAGAAATTTCCAGGTTTTGTTAAAAGTGCACTGTTCCAGAGCTATAGCTTTTCTAGTACCTTTGCAAAGGTCCAGATCTGTTTTAGAAGCTGTTGCTTAGTCTTCTGTACATTCATTTACCAAGCATTACAAGACTGATGCCTTTTATAGAGCTAGTCCATCTTGCATACAATCTTACATTCCAGATCAAATCTTCATTCCACCCCCTAGATACTTTAGTCATGTTTGGGCCTGCAAACATTGCATCACAGAAAGGACATAATAACAGTTTTATAAAAATGTACTATAACAGTAGGTATCAGATTGATTACTGTTGCAGTATTACATACCACCCTCCTTCCCCCTATTTTTGTCCTGTTTTTTTTTTTTTTAGATTCAGGTGGTGCTTGACATGTGTATTTTTCTGCCCTCTGCTCTTGTATCTTTGTTGCCTTGATGGCATTCAAATCTTGGGCAAGAAAGTCCTGACTTTGCTGCCATAAGTTCCTTATGTACCACATAGACTTAGTGTTTTTTGGTCATACATTAGTAGTACGACACGTGAGGAAGATGCCTAAGCTTTGGTATCCTGAATGGAAGAACAGCTTTCGCTAGCAGGATATCCCACTTGTTAGTAAAACCACAGCAATGACCATTCAGATATCTACTGTTACAGTAAGTTGTTACACAACTGTACTTTATTGCAGTTTAGGCCTTAGACTTGGTGTGAAGAAAATAAAAACACTGTCATCTGTGTTAGCATGTCTGGCAGGAGATGTGTATATTCTCAGATTAACTTGTATTGTATGCCAGCATGTCTAACTGAGAAGATGTAAATACGTTTTTTAAATGTTGAGTATTCCCTGTTTACACAGAATGTTTAAATAATCTGTCAGTGTTTTGATACATTACTAATTGTGCATGTTTGAGAGGGAGATTTTAAAGTACTGTGCAGAATCAGCTGAACAGTAGATGATGTAATTAAAATGTTCCTGGTTGCTAGGTGATTATTTTACTCTGAACTGTTGATCCCAAGTATTTAAACTCATCCACCTTCGCCACCTCTACTCCTTGCATCCTCACCTTTCCTCTATCCTCCCTGTCATTCATACACATATATTCTGTCTTAGTCCTGTTGACCTTCATTCCTCTTCTCTCTAGAGCATATCTCCACCTCTCCAAGGTCTCCTCCACCTGTTCCCTGCTCTCACTACAGTTCACAATGTCATCTGCAAACATCATAGTCCACAGGGACTCCTGTCTGATCTCGTCTGTCAACCTGTCCATCACCATTGCAAATAAGAAAGGGCTCAGAGCTGATCCTTGATGTAATCCCACCTCCACCTTAAACGCATCCATCACTCCCACCGCGGTGCTCTGCTTCACGTGAATTAGCAGCCTATTCCAAAGATGCGGCAGTTGCTGGGAGATGAATCTGTCTCTCCAGCATGTCTTGTTCAGGTTGCAGGCCATGTTTAGGTCCCTGGAATGGGTAGCTCTAGTCCTGTTTGATTTACGGATGTGCAGCAAATTCATTAGGTTTGGGTGAGAGAGTGCTCTGTAAGCCAGGCTCAAGTCTCCCATAAGAAGTTTATATAATACAGAGTATAGTGACAGGGACTTGTCGGTCTGTGTAAGGCAAGTGCTGGAGTCCCATGATCTTCTTTGTTAGAAAACTCTGAGGTATCTCCAGTTGCTGTAGGTGCTCTGTACAGTACATGCCAAAAGAGATGTTGTAATCAATTATGGGTCTGATTAGTGATGAGTATAGTGGGGGGTTATAAGTTTGCTCTAGAGGCAATGCCACTGCTAATCAAGTGGGCTTCGGAGAAAGCCTTCTTCGCTACAGTAGACACGTGGTAGTCAAAGTTAAGGTCGCAGTCTACTTGCAATCCCAGATCCCTTACCATTTTGTTGGTACATAGGGTATTGTTAATTTGATAGTGTGAAGGGATTGGGTCTATATTATATATTTGAAATTTCAAAACTTCGAATCCCATATGTTCGACAACATATGATCGAAGTTTGAAACTTGAAATATATAATAAAACATAAAAAAAAAAATAAAACTTACTTTAATGCTCCAAGCAACACCCTCCCTACTTAAATATACCAACTCCGAGATCGCACTTCAGTGCAGAAAAGGGAAATTCTCCCATTCTGCACCATATGGCGCCGTTACATTTAACCTTTGAACTTTTCAAAGTTCGATCATATGGTGTCGATCATATGACATTTGAACTTTGAAAAGTTCGTTCATGTAATAGTAACCCAAAGGGACCTTGTTTTTACCGAAGGGAATGATGCATTTCTTTGCATTCAGTTTGAGACTGTGACTAAGACACCAGTTGTTGGTCTGCGTAAGACCGTCCTGAAGTACACTGACATCATTTGGGGATTCAGTAATTGCACCCAGTTTGCAATTGTCCTCAAACTTGATCAAGCACAGCCCCTTAGTTTTGGCTTGAACTTCTGAGGAGTATATACCAAACAGTAGGGGGCCCAGCAATGACCCTTATGACAGGTCTGCTGATAGATGTGGAGTCATCCACTTTGATGGTGTGTGACCGGTTTGTGAACCAGTTGGCAACCCATCTTAACAAAAATGGGGTTTACATTTAGTTTGCTAAGTTTATTGGTAATGCCTATGTGTGGGATTGTGTCAAAGGCCTTGGCCAAGTCGAGATATGTTGTGTGCACAGATTCGCCATCATCAATGGCCCAAGTCACATTTTCAAAGAAATCCAGGTTTAACAGGCAAGATCTGCCCTTGACAAAGCCGAATTGGGTCGGATCCAGGATTTGAAGGTCGTCTATGTCTTAATTTATGAGGTCCATGATGATTCATTCCATGGCCTTACAGATGAGGTTGGTCAGATTGGTCTGTAATTCCCAGGGTCTGTTGCTAAGCCACCTTTGTGGAGGAGAATAACTGTCGCTGTTCTCCATTCTGCAGGAACAAAGCCTGTGGTTAGGCTAGGATTGAATAGGGTACTTAATGGTGATGCTAGTTCATGTTTTAGTTTGTTTAGGAGACATCCTGGGATGCCATCTGGTCCCACAGAGGCTGTATTTCTTTGCCTTAGACAAGGCTTTAATGATCTGCTTTTTGGATTTGTAGGGTGGGGAGAAATTGTGGGCAAGGTTTGTGATAAGTTTGGAGGGGATAAGGGAGAAAACTTTTCACCAAATCTGTCAGCACATGCTTGGGTCCTACCTTTTAGGCTACATACATAGCTGTAAAAGGTCTTATAGTTATCCTTGGCTGTGATTACTAAGTTTTTCTCAAAGTTACCCTTAGAGGATTTGACATGTTGTCTTATCTGCCTGTTGAGGCTGAGGAGGATGCTTTTCTATTGTTGGGGTCTCGCCTTAGTTTTTTTTAGACAGCAACTTTTTGCATTTGTTGTAAAGTTTGCTGATGCTGGATGTCCACCAGAGTAGCTTGTTTTTACTTGGTGCTCTGGCTTTGATTCTGTCTGGAATAACCGAGTCTATACACTTATAGAAGTGATTGTACAGGGCTTTGGTGTAGTTACCACTTCCAGCTGGGGATGGGGCTTGGAATGCATTTATACCTTCCCCTAGGAGGGTATAGTTTGGCTTGGTGAAGTTTTTAGTCTTAGTACGCCCTTTGCGAGTTTTGTGTTAGTGCCATTTCGAAGGAGACTGATTTGTGATCAGATTTAACTAATGAGGGTCCGACAGTTGTGATGGTGCATTTGTTTGTCATGCTAGTGAGAACCAGATCTAGTATGTTTGTTCGTCTTATTGGGGGTTGAACAATTTGGTCCAGAGCATATGAGTTAGCAAAGTCAAGAAACTTTTGCACAAGTGAGTTAGGGCTGGAGTAGGTTTCCCAGTTAATGGTGGGATAATGGAAATCCCCCATGAATCAAGTGCTTGGCTGTATTTGGATTGACTCCAGTTTGGTCAAGTAGGCCTCATGCGCATCATGATTCATGGAGGGGGACTGATAACTAGCTATGACTTGAATGAGGGTCTTACTCACAGTAATCTGAAATTGGAGTAACTCCATGGAGTTGTCCAGTCTAACTAGTCAGGAAGTGTATTTATCTCTAATATAGATAGAAACACCACCTCTAGTGTCCTTGAAAAAATTTTATATTTTATTACAACCAGAATTTCCTTACCCCACTTCTGCTCCCCCTATTCTTCCAGCATTAGAGGATGTTTTTATTATAGTCTGTAACTTGTTTGACAGTCAGACTATTGTCCATAAGAAAGCAGCTGGATTGTATGAAGTTCCACAGTCCTACAAATGTTTATTTCCTTGTTCCAGAGTTGACATTGCAGTGATTTCTTTGGTAGATCGTGCTGCTAATCATCTGTCAAATGCTAATACCTCCCCCTCTGATAAGGATGGGAAAGCTTTTGATAAGCTTGGGGTGTATACTTCTAAAACACATTATTTTTAGAAATTTTAATTGTCAAGCTCATAGCCACCTTTCCCTCTTCTGTAGAAAAATGTTCTATGAATACTCTTATTGCTTCAGTGTCTCGAATGACCAAACACTCTTTGAAGTGTGTCTATGATTTGTCTGATGCCAAGTCTGGAGCAGCTGCTACTGGCACTGTTTTGAGAATGTTTGCTTGGTTATAGCTACTTGAGTATGTTAGAGCTGAGAATTTGAATTCTCTTTTAGAGGTTGTTTTGGACCATCTACTGCTGAGGTCTCGAAAAAAGTGTAATGAGAAAAAAAAGGAAACTAATGCAGGGGAGTTATTCAGATTTTTTGGCATTTCTTCTCCAAGTTTGTTAAAAAGTTATATACCTGCCTTGCCACCCTTTTATAGAAAGCAAACTGAACAGATGCATAAAGCTTCTGACAAACAAGCATTCAAAAAACAGTGACAATCCAAAAAGAAAGGAGGAGGTCCAGAAATAATGATAGTCCAGCAAATTTAAGTGAATTTCTGCAGCGTGTCCCTCCCACTTCCCACCTTGACAAACCTTTATGTTCTCCAAAATCTGGCTTTTGGTTTCCCTGTTTTGCAACAGATAATCTTGAGACAAATGGGTTCTGAGAGTTATACACCAGGGATACAAATGGCAGTGGGAATCCCTCTCTCCTTTTCAGGGATTCCCTCCTATCATTCAGCATCTGCTGACTGAGTGAGGTAATGGAAGATGTCCTTCTTTTGCTGATAGAAAAAGGATTTTATTCAAGCATGTTTCTGGCACCAAAGAAAGAAGCATTGTGGAGGCCAGTCATTTCCTTTCTAAACCAGTTTGTCAATGTTCGAACTTCTATCGCTTCATGACCTGTTATCTCTGGTTTTCCTTTAAGTTTCTTAGTAACTCTGGATTTAAAGGATGCCGAACATCACATTTCATAAGTTTCTTAATGTTTTCTGTGTCTGTGTTACACTTTCTGTTCTCTCTTTGGATTATCCACTGTTTCAAGAGTATTCCCAAAGTGTTTAGCTCCAGTGATGGCATATTGCAGATTGCAAGGTATTCACACGATTCCTTATTTAGATGACCTGCTTATCATTGCAGAATCTTTTTCAAAGGTCAGGAATTTTTCATTTGGGTGAGAGATGTCCTTCACAGACTGTAGTTTCAGGAGAACATACAAGTCTTGTTTCACATCTTTCATGGGATGGTTTCCCTGGGATGCCTCCTAGATTCTTCATTTCAAAGATTCCTGGAAAGAAAGTGGATCTATATCTAGATCTGTTCCTGAGTTTTTCATTCAGTTCAAAACTTCTGCAAGGGAATTTCTCGGGATACATGGCATTCATAATTTTCATGATTCCTGTGAAAGACTCCACATGAGAAAGATTCAGTGCTTCTTAAAATCTGTATTGCTCCCAACATCAACATCCCCTGACATTCCAGATTCCATTTCGGGGATTTGTAAAAAGGGAACTGCTTTGGTGGAGAGACCAGTCTTATCTGAATCCAGGTCTCCCATTCATCTCCAACACAGTCTGCAACTACAGACTCCTCGCACTTTGTAATAGGAGTAAATGTGCAAGGTCTTTGTAACACAAGAGCCAGACTGAAACACAGATGAGAAAGAGATGTTGGCAATAATAAATATTCTCAACTATGCCAATCATCTATGGTCTAACATAAAAAAGATGTTGGCAATAATAAGTGCTCTCAACTCTGTCAATCATCTATGTGCTCCTGGACTATTGCAAATGATTACCGACAACACCACAATGATGTGGTAGATAAACAAGGGGGGGGGCAAATTTTACCCTTTGTGCAGACTAGCCATGGCAGCCTGAGATATATAGCAATTCAGCACAATCTCAATCTACATGTGTCTTGCATCCTGTCAGAACAAAATTTTGTGCCAGACAAGTTGAGCAAGACCAAGACAGTATCTCAAGAATGGAAATTGAGTCAAGGTGTCTTCCAGGAATTGATCCAGCTGTGGGAAACACCTCACATAGATCTGTTCACCTCCATTCACAGCAAGCAACTGCCAAACTTCTGCTCTAGGACTCTTCATAAGCAGGACAGAAAAACAAAAGTATTTTCATTTCCTTGGACAATAATGTTCTTGTATCCTTTACCACCCTTTCCATTGGTGTCCAGGGTCATTCTGAAGATTCAGAGGAACTCTTCTAAGATCAATGTAGTGACTCCCTTCGGGCCCAAGAAACACAGTTTCTCCCGTCTTTTGGAAATGTCCATGAGCAATTATCACAAGCTTCCTCACAGATGACCTCCTCACACAAGGCAGGGTTGTTTGATACACCCCAACCTGAAACAACTTCAGATTACTGAATGGATAATAGAGTTTTAATATTTGTAGGCACCTATTTCTGAGGTTGTGGAGGGAAAGAAACCTGCTACTAGGAAGTCATATATTACTAAGTGGAAAAGATTATATTCGTGAAGTCCAGAAATCTCTGGGATAAATGTTAGAGGATGTATAACTCTCCCGTTTGATGGAGGGGTACTTGACTTACCCTAGGAGAAAGGAATTGGGCCTAATGCATAGGGACTCCATACTAGCCAGGTAGGAGATGTGGGCCAGGGGGGCATAGATTGGTCCTATAGTGAGCTATGATATGATAAAGAGTTCTGTTAATGGTAAGCTAGATGTGGAAGAGTTCCAGGTCATTATTATGTCTAATGAGTTTGACCATGAGATTTTGTTTTGCAAAAATGGAGACACTGCAACCTTTAGTACCTTCATCTAATGGTGGACCTGAATGCTTGGTAGGTGTTGAAACCCAGCACTGAGGTGGTGGTGTTAATGGTGTTGAACCTCTACTCTATGGTAATGCATCTATCACTGAATTCCAGGGTAAGCAGCGCCTGTAGGAAGTGGAGGTTTTTTTTGCTGAGGCCCTTAACATAGAGCAACAGTACCTTAATATTTTCTGGATTCCATTTTGTTAAATCTGAGGTTTTGGAAGACTGACATTGCCTAAAAAAACATTATATGGGTGAACAAGATTTTGCTAATGTACAGACTGCCATTTGGAGATATGTACAGGCCATCCCTGACAAAGAAGTTAGGACTGTCTGCCTGTCTGCCATATCTTTCCAGGCCGATATGTATATCTATGTCTGTATCTATCTATGTGGAGCTGGCTGTGGTTGGGTCTCGGCCTTACTGCTCATGGTCATTGATGGTGACTCGAGCCGGCTTGGCTCATTGGTGTTTCCCAGTACTGAATGGTACTTTCAGCTGGCGGTGGGGCTGCTGCCATCAGGCACTCTCTTCTCCTGTTTCCTGTCCCTCTGCCAATCCAATGGCACCAGAAGCTGAGCTAACTGTTGAAGTCAATCTTTTGTTCATATTGCAGCATCATTCTCAGTGATGGTAAAAAGCTGCTCAAGGCTAGGTTTTTTTTTTTTTTTTTTTTAATTTTATTTTGTATTTATTTGCAGGGTAGAACTGACCTCCATGGACCTTTTACAGACTTAGCTTGAGTGCGCTGTCTGGTTAAGTGACTCGCTTATAGTCACACAGTTAGGCAATGGAGGCTGAGGGAATCAAAGCCTGGACCACAAGAAACAGTTCATAGGTTCATCCTCAGTCACATATTCCAAGAGCTACATTATGTGTCTCTTCATATAGTCCAGGGAGGTACATCTCAAGTCGATTCCTCCTGCATGTGCCATGACTATGTCATATGTGTTCTTCAAATGCAAGAACTTAAATGCATGAGTGATGTGATGAATCCTGGCATCCGATAGGTAACTAACTATAACCCTGTCCTTAGTCAGTCTGGAAGTGCTGCATCAGTGTGTCTCGCTATGGAGTCACCTTTGACAAGGATGTTAAATTGTGTGGAGGTTTGCCTTATAGACTTTTGAACTGAGACACTGTGAGCCTTAGATGCATGTTTCATTCTGGTTGCTGCTGCTTTAAGTGTTTGTGAAGTGGCTGAGGGCACTTTTTTCTTAGGTTACATTTAGGAGGAATTTGAGGTTTAGTTAAGTTACTTTTAAGACCCTCCGCATATGTAGGTCAATGTGTTTGGTCTGTATTGTGTGTGATAAATATAGTGTGATGTGTGTTACTGACAACGTTTGCCATTTTTACTGGCTTTATGTGAGAACTTTGCATCCAATAACACTGTATAACTATATCTTTCACGCAGTGTCTTGTTTGTTTAAGTAGTGTAGCTGTCAGCAAACATGACACAATTGCTGTATTGTCTCAGGATTCCAATTTCAACCAAAGGCAGCTGAAAAGTGAAAATCCATGATTCCAGGCGCTTACTAATTTGGGTTAAAGGGGGAATAGCGCCTGTGAGGTTTGGAGTTGATTACTGGCAGCACTATCTGTTTGTAGTAGGAATACACCTAGGAATAATTGATGCTTTGCTTCTTCTCTCACCATAAGCCAGAAGTAGCACTAATCCAGCACTGATTCCTGAAAAGTAGTATTAACCCAGATGTTAATGGTTTTGGTACACTTTCTATAGTCTTCTCTTGGTGGATACCCTGGAGATAGCCTACAGCAGCTGGATGCAACAGAAAGCCAAGCTGCATAAAGGCCCTGAAGAGGTTCTCAACAAAACTGCAACAGATCACTCAGTGAAGTCTTGTACACACTGCCCAGCAGAGACCAGGAGGTATCAGAGGAGCAAAGCAGTAGCATTAATCCCAGCTTAGTTCCTAAGAAGCAATTTGCAGGTAATCACTAGCAGGCCAGTAAGTAATGTCCCTGTGTTCATTCTCTCACCAGTTGCAAAACAGAAGCAGTAATCCCGAGATGAGAAGCAGTTCTAGGCTCTTCAGTAATTGGTAGTCTAGTACCAGATTTTGAAAGTAAGATGAACTGCATGTTGTGCATTGTGATTGTATATATACTGTCCATTGTCCCAAGCTTTGTGACTGTATGCACTCTTCTGTTTGTAAATGCTGTTAAATCTTTGTGGAGATTTTCTCCCTGGGCCTCCACTGAAAACGGGCTCACCTAGGCCCAGTGTACTTTCCTGGTTAACAAATGCAATAACTAAATAATGAATACTCTAAATATTGCTGTGTGCATTGTGTGTGTAGGATGATGTCAAACAGTGGTTCCGAAACTTTGTAAGCTGTAGGACCCCTTTTATAAAAGAAATATTTTAGTGGACCCCTGTATTTGGATTGCGTTTTTAGACTGATATTAATTAATATAAGTAAAGCAACATTTGAATTAAAAAAAAATACTACAGTGTATCAGCATCCATCAAAATGCAGGTATGCTACCTGTTGTGCTAGTAACACTGATTTAAAATTGTATACCACAATAGTGATACCATTTGCTAAACAAAACAGTTGCACATTGTAATTAGACTTGGCATGAGCAACAGTAAACTTCTCTTCCCTTGAAGTTCACAATTCTTTGAAAATGCACATGAAACTAAATTTCTTGAAAAATGCAGCTTGGTAGCTGGGGTAGGAATCAGGCTCTTGTTTCCTGTAGCTAAGATACAGGGTTTGAGCCTAAGCAAATTACTAACCAGATGCTAATCCTAACTAAGGCATTTCATCCTCACCCTCATACACACACACACACACACACACACACACACACACACACACACACACACCTTAACCTCTTAGTGCAAGAAATCTGGACAAAGCCAAAATAGGGACAGATTATAAATATTGCTCTCAAGATCTAAGAAAATTGCTAGAATAACAGGATTTGTGTTAGTATGCATTTTTAAGGATATGGAGTCTTAAACTGAAATGTATGTCATTATTTAGCAATTTCAATCCTTTTTATAAGGAACAGACAAAAATATGGGGCAAAAATCTGAACATTATGCAAAAATCTGGACAAATGAGGGATATGCTACCTCCCTCTTACACACACACACACACACTCCTCTCCCTCTTACACATACCTCTACCTCCCTCCCTCTTATACACACACACACACACACACACACACACACACACACACACACACACACACACACACACACACACACACACACACACACACACACACACACACACACACACACACACCTCCCTCTTACACACACACACACACACACACACACACACACACACACACACAAACACACACACACCATACCTCTCAACCTTAGCCAAAGAAGTCTGGAAAAAGCTTGTCATGATGGGGGGGACAAAGGTCCAAAACTAGGGACACATTTTAAATATTGCTCTTATAAACTTAGAAAGTTAACAGAACAACACGTTTTGCATTAGTATGAATTTTCTGAAGGATATGAAGTCTAAAGCTCAAATGTCTGCCATTATTTTATGACTTCAGTCCTCAATGATTTGCCAGGGATTTTCCAGAAGAACACAATTTTATGAGAAACAGACCAAAAATATGAGAGAAAAATCTTGACATTCTTTGAAAATCTGGACAGTTGAGAGCATACTGCTTTGGCGGGATTTATTCAAGCCTTGCTTAACAAAAAAAATATATATATACCTTCAGGGCCTTTTAACACTATGTTCTGTTCTTGCTTCTCAATTGCTGGAACGAAAGACCTTCAGGATCAGCTCTGCAGTACTGGCACGACCCTGTAACCACCCTTAATCAACCACTGTTACTTCCAGTCTGTAAGTGTCTCTAGTAGTCCATGGAGGGAACAGAACAGTTTGTTTAAATTTCCCTTCAAGTTCCAACTGCCAGCCAGAAAATATCAGGGCAGGCAAGTAGCTGCTCAGCCACAGCCACAAATGAGAAAGGGAAGTTATTTGTTCTTCTTCCTTTTATTAACTCAGGGCAAGCAGCTGTAACTGAAAATTATTATTTTTTTTTTTTGTACTACATCAAGGTCACTCATCAAGATGCGAAATCCAGGTGGGTGCATTGACCTTGATGACCACAAGAAGTTATCATATGGACCCCAGATTCGAAATCACTGATATAAAACATAGGCTAGCTCAAGCTTTGAATCTAAGGGGTGAGCCTTCCCAGTTTGAACTCTCAGTGCCTTGTAGAATGAGTAGATGAGACTGGGAGTAGATTTCAGAGCTCAATAATTCACAGTTAGGGGCAAGTAGCTCAAATGCCATCAAGTTTAAAAGCACAACAGGGTCTTTGTGGGTAGGTGGAAAATTATTTTCTGATTTTTAAAACTCGAGCAGAGAGTCAGACACTGAGTGCGTATGATGCAGGCCTCTTGATTCTTATTAAAAGACAAAAGCCAGCTACACTCTGTGTAGTATATTACTCAAGGAAACAAAATCAATGAAAAACAAGAGAATTCATGAAATCTGAAGCTCAGGTTTTAAAAGTTATTTGCCTTTCATGTAAATCAACCCACCACTTAAATCCAGGATGCCCAAAACACCAGGCCAAACAGATTATTCAAAGTAGAAAATAACAAAATACAGGTTTACTCAAAGCAGAAAATAAACTGCATAAACAATAACAGGCAAAACAGAATGCAGCTCTAAATTGCTGTATCAGTTAGGCAACTTGCATGCAGACACGGGAAAGAAATTTAAATTACTTTCCTGACTTCGTTTCTGATTTTAAAACCCCAATAGCTTGCTCTAAGGTCAGAACAAAATAAGTGGAAAGTTACAGCTGGTAGGGTCAGCATTTCTCAGAATGTTGCTTGGAGTCCAGCTAACTAGTTTCTGCAGGGCTAACCAAAGGACAATGACTCGATATTTAATGTCTTGTGTCCTTGAGAATTGAAACAGGAGGAGCTATTGTTTAGGTGAGGGAGTATCTTTCTGATGCGAGACTGTCAGCAGTACATATTGCAAATGTCATGGCTAGGACGAATAAATGAAGTCCTGGATTATAAAGGATATTATCTTTTGCATGCGGCAAGCAGTCATGTGTATTTGCTCTTTTGGGTGATATTTTAACACAACTTGAAGTATGATGGTGTTCTCCAGCCTGCTCTTCCAATGAGTAGTTGTCATCATGCTGAGCTGTGTCAGGCAGGCGCAATGAACTTTATCAGTGCAGGTGATAAAGGCTTAGCACTGTGCTTTGTTGAACTGAAGTGGTACAAAGCAGTTGTCACTTTTGATTAGTTATGAAATAGTTGACTACAAAAAATGTGGATGAGCTCTTGCTCCCAATGAGACAGGACAGCTATCCGGTTGCAACACTAGAGATGGAGTTAGAGAGATGTTCTCATATCATGGAATCAGGAGGCAGACTTAAGACTGTCTGGAAGGAGGGGAGAGGGTCAGTTGTTCTTCCTAAGAGAGGGATGGAGATTAAGCAATTCTTCTCCTACCTAGCCAGCTCTAAGTTGCACAGGAATAAAACCCTGACTGTGGCTCAGGTGACCTCTGTTTGATTAATGGCACGGGGACTTGCTGGACCAGGTGTGATTTGGGATGGAATGAAGAAGCTCTGCCTGTCTGACTTTCCCAGGAAGAGGTAGTGATGGGCATATAGATGGAATGGGTCACTCAGACACGTCCTCAGGCAGATATGGAGTTGGAGTGGCTGCCTGACTGGGGCAGTGGGTGGGCCAGAAGACATGCTTGCTGAAGGGTAGGTTCATCCTTGTAGGACGTACCTCATCGCCTAGCTAGTTACTGATGTGGCATCTGCATGCAAGGGGACATAGTGCTACAACCTAAGCAGGGCAAGCACCAACTCCTTTCACAGTAGTGGTGGCTCCCAGGGATATGTCATATCCTGCAGATAAGGGAGTGGTGAAGACCCTGGTCAAGAGGGTTTAAACAACTGGGTGAACCATATAAGACCCCTAAGAGCAAGCCATCAGGCAGAGTTGGGAAGGTAGTTTAGGGGAGGTATGCAATAAAAAATTGTCAGCAAATCACTTAGTATAACAGTCGATCCTTGATTTGCTTAAAAAAATACTTCTATCTGCTTCAGCACTCATATGGTTAGGGGCAGAGATATGGAGATATTCAGCAATGTACTAAGAAAACACAAACATGACCATCCTAGTTGGCCAGAACATGACTTAACAGTCTACCTATGTGCAGTGTCCTGGTTGCTTTCCAGAGCTTCCATAATCATCAGTTATGTTTCTTACACTGTAGATATTGTGAAAAGACTGCACTCCGTAAGTTCTTGATACAGTTGTTTCTCAATGGGTGATGGATGGGGAGGTATTATAGGATGAAGGTGATAAATGATAAGATGAGCAAGACAGACAAAGTAATGAGGTGAGGTTCCTTAGGGCACAGACAACAAGACAGTGGTGGTGCAAAACATTTGAAATATTCCTTGCTGAAGTTACATATAACAGCTGAGCATAGCACAGCTGCACTTTGTCATAGCAGTTCATTATTTTAGTGGCTGCATTGTTCATTTCTGTAAAGCACATTGTAATTGAGATTGTCTTCCTTCTGCAGCGCATTATTGACAATGCCTGATAAAAGTATTAACGCGCTTATGGTTTTAAGTACCATATAATGGAGTTTGTTGCACTGATCCATGTCACTGACACATCCTTAAAACAACTTGCTGCAGCATGATTTTATTTGAGAAATCTTTTTGTAACACAGTAATTAAAGATGGTGAGGCAACTCTGTGACTAAAGTAAATCACTGGAGCCTAAATAAAAATCAGAATAGTTTTGTCATTGTTCCTCAGTAGCTTGTCTATATTTGAGATGTAGTACATTAAAAAGGTGTGCTTTTACAAGGCTTTGAATAAGAACAAGAAAAAGATTTAACAGTAAGCAGCTTTCAACAACAGCAAAACTAGTAGGCGTTAATCACATGTAATCATTTTGCCTGTAGCTATCAGCTGTGTTGATAGATTTGTGTTAAACTGCTTGCATGCGTGTATTCTTGGTACAAGGCATTTCTTATGGTTTTATAAGCCAGTAGGCTAAGAAAGTTGCAGCTCACAACAAATTTGCTGCTGTACTGTTTTGCTTTGGAGGACATGGCTTTACTTTGAATTAATCAGTGGTCATCCAGGATATGTATAGTCAATCATGCTGCATACGTTCTCACCTCAAGGAAATCTCCTGCTGAGTGTCTGCAGATATTTGAAAATGCAAAAACAACTCAATGTTTTCTCATCTTAAGAATGCGTGTGGGAGAGTGTTTTGTCTGTATTGCTACATTTTAGGCGTTCTTCATCTTTTGTTAATTTAGATTCTTTGGCAGATGCTATATTCAGTATTAATGTCCTTCCCTTCCCATAGGAGGAACCCCTTAATTTATAACAGGATCTGAGTTACAGCAAAAGCAGAGATGAGTGTAGATTAATTTATAGAGCCTTGCAGCTCTGAACCTGATCCCAACTACCCCGTCACTTAGACAGTCCATTTAACTAGCTCATGGTCATATTTATAAGTCATACCTCTCAACCTTGCATTGCAAAAAATCTGGACAAAGGCCGAAAAATAGAGACATTTTTTAAATATTGCTCCTACAAACTTAGCAAGTTGATAGACTAACAGGATTTGGATTGACATAAATTTTCTTAAGGTATGAAGTCTGAAAATTAAACGTCTGTCACTATTTTCTGACCTCAATGATTTACCAATGATTAGCCAGAAAACCACAATTTTATGAGAAACAGACCGTAATATGAGGCAAAAGTCTGGAAATTCTGTGAAAATCTGTACAGTTGAGAAATGTGTTATAAATGTTAGGAGTGGTTTTATCATGACAGACTACTTTTTGCTGTGCTTTAAGTAAACGGGAATAGGTTAGTAAATAACAACTTTGCAATATTATTTTACTTGTCACAGTGTTAAAAGTAGTTTCTGCTTACCTGCCACCTTCAACATTGCCAGCAGCACCAAATCAAATTTTTGTGATCGTGATATATGATGCTGAATTTCAGATACCGACAACTAATTGTTTCTGGTGGTCCACATTTCTCAGGATTCTTTGGCTAGTTTTCCTGCAATCCTCATAAACCGATGCCATGTACCTCATCACAATGGCATGTATTTAAAAAAAGAAAATATAGTCTTCAGAAAAAAAGGCGTCCTCCTTTTAAATGAATGGCCTGGCTGTGAAGTTTTCAGTTAACAATTATGATGTAGCTACTGTTATGCTAGTTACAGGAGAAGCTGCTGCCCATGTTGTTGAATCATACTAAAACTGTAAAAATAAAAAAACAGCACTTATGGTTTTAATTAAGCTTTTTGTGAGAACTCATGAGTCCTGTATTGTTCCCTCCATCCGTCTTTTATATATGGGTCATATGCTTTCACAGTGCATCCAAGTTGGTAACTTTTTCCACACGGAGATTTCTCCATGTTCAAGTTCCTCCCCTGCCCACAGTGCAAGTATCTCTACACGTCTCTAAGATCTTGTTTGCTACCTATCCACATTAAATGTGATCCTGCAGCCCTCTTCTGTATTTATCATCAGAAAAGTAAAACCTTCAATATTTTTCATCCATTTTAGTCCAATATGTTGTCTTTTCCTTAACCTTAAAAAACATTTTCTGAGTTATATTCTCATCTTCAAGTTTTAAAAAGTGCCCCAAATGTGGGCATGAAATTCCACCCCTGGAGACATACAACTTTTGCATGATGTGCCTGGGGCCAGAACTTCTGCAATCTCCTTGTGATATTTGTAAGGCCTCTAGACTACTTTCAATTCTGGAATATAAAAATCACATTAATCCTTTAGGGTCTTCTGCCTGCAGACATGGTAAAGATAAGGACAAGGATAAAAACTGAGAGAGAAAATGAGCAAAAGAAAGGGAGAGGAAAAACATTTGGAGAATCCCTTTTTCTGTCTCCTACTTCAAATATTACAAAACCTTCTGTCTCATCAACTGTTGGGTCTGAACCTTCAGTGCTACTTCCCACGGACACCAAGGCTATCCTAATACTGGACACATCTTCTCTGAGGGGAAACTTTCAACTGCAACAGGACCTTAGAAAGGAACTCCCTAGGATCCTTGGATTCAGACTTCCTTCAGCCTCTTCTCTTAGGTCTACCAAAAATGTTATTAATATTGATTGGTACCGAATGATGAGAGCATTTTTCAAGGCTCAAAATGACATGGATGTCATCCCATCCCCTGTTTCCAAGGCAGATTGACTTGGCCCACCCACTCCAGTCTTGACTGCTCCTTCTCTTTCGCATATCCTAGTACCAGTAGTTCTTGAGCTGAAAACAGGGAGCATCCCCTAATGACACCAGCTGGATCTCACTAACTGATGCCAACTTTACATCTGACACAGTCAGCCCCTGTTTCCTTTGAACTGAATGTGGCTCAATGTCAAACTCTTGGAGACTAGTTCTCAGTGCCATCTGTGATGCCCACCTGTTCAGCTCCTTTCTCACTGTTGGAGACTTCAGCATTTGATGTGTAGGTGCCAGTCTCAGCCCTGAGGACAAGCAGACTGTCAGTGATGGGATTCCTGTGTCAGGGTCATCTGCCTCCTCCTCCTCTCCCCACCCTACCTGCTGCAAAGTCAGTTCTGTCTGGATTGTCCTCGATGCTGTTGGGGTCTGAGCCAGAATTTGCATTTTATGAGGGGATCATCATCCATCTATCAGTGCAGGAAGGGGATGCACCCTCTCTTTCAGCTACTTCTTTGGACACCAGGTGGAGTCATTGAGTCCTCGTCCTTGGCCCAAAGGGTAGAACTGTTCTGAATGCCTCAAGCTTGTCCTTCAGCAGTGATCACAAGAGACTTCTGGGCGTTTGGAAGGTCACCCCCCCAAGTTCCCAAGAAGTGTATATGCAACAGGAAACACAATGATTCCTCTACAGAATCACTCATCCTAGACACCAGTCTCGAAGGGGAAGGGTCCCTTTGCCCCCCCCCCCAAGACACCAAGTTTGGTGAAATCCTTGAATTGATGTGCCAGAGGGGTACTGTTCAATTGACCCTCTTTTCCCAGAAGGAAGTTCTGTTTCACGCCTTCAGGTCTGCCACCCCCCACTACTTCCTGGGTGGTCTTTCCTGCAGACAGACTGATCACCCTGGTGGCAGAGAGGACATAGCAGCATGTCAGCATTGTGCAGCCAATAACCCAAAATACAGATAAAATTCTGCACCTGCCCAAGACAGATCTCATTGCAACAAAGACCTTCTTGTTGATTCTGTTATTGTGGTGACAGCCACCCAGAGAGCATTCAGAAGGAAGTGCCATGGTCTGTCCCTCCCAACAAAGAATTGTAGACTATGGATCATATGGGGAAACATACCTACACCTCAGGAACATTTTCCCCTTGGGCACTGAATTATATTAACCATATTATGAGGTTCCAGGTGGATCTGACTGAACAAACTCTGGATACTCGGCAATTTCCCCCTACTGCTGACACCAGGAAATAACTGGAATCACAGGTGTCAACTGTGTTGTGTATGAATAACCTCTCCATAAGGCTGCTCCACAACATGGCATATGGAGCAGTGATTGCAACAGGCACTGGCATCACAATGAGTCATACAGCCTGGTTGCATATCACTGACTTTGCAGACAACTTCAAGGCATCCGTCACTAATGTTCCTTTAGATGGAAACTCACTTATTGGTCATAAGATCAAGGAAAAGCTGCTGAAATGTGAACAGAAAGGGAAGATGTTGTGTACCATCAGTTTGCTTTGAGACCCCTCAGAGGTCCTTTTCTAGAAACTAGAAGAGTAGCAAAGCACTTTGGTTTAAGAAATCACAATGCCCATTCTAGATTTAAGCAACCTAAACCTTCATGTAAAAAAGACTAAACTCTGGATGATCATGGTACAATCAGCTCTTCCATTTCTTCAGGAAGGGAACTGGATGTGTTCAACAGGCCTTCATAACGATTACTACATATAAAGATTGTAAATCTGTCCAGAACGAACCTCCAATTTTGGCTTGGAGTCAGTCACTATCAGTTCCATTTCCTGCCATTCAGTCTCACCATAGCTCCATGGGTGTTCAAGTGTATGGCAGTAATTGCCACCCATCTCTGACTGAGAGGGTTCCAGGTGTTCCCATATTTAGACTATTCCTTTCTCACCACAATAACAAGAGAATCCCTTATCTCACAAAGAGGCTACTTACTTCATTTTTGTCTGTCTTTGGGCATTTCAGTTAATCTCTAAAAAATCAAAACTGGTACCTACACTGACCATCGATTTCATAAGATGACATTTGGACACCACCACAGAGATTGCAAAGTTGCCAGTGGAAATATTTCTTTCCCACAGTCATGTAATTGCCAGTTTTTTTTCAGATATCCAGTCCTTCTGCTTTTCTGGTACTTCAGGTTTTAGGCATGATGTCCATGTCCATAACTCTTGTATTGCATATAAGATATTACATAACAGTGTCTCAGGACTTGGACCACTGAGTACTAAGTGTCCACTATCACCCATTCAGCTCAGCTGTCCCATCCATCTCTACTCTGTCTGCAGACATGGTCTTTTGTGGTGGATTCTGTCACCGTTAGTACCTCTTGGACATCCATTCACTTTGCCCCTTTCATCAGCCTCTGACACCATGGATGCTCCTCCTTGAAGTGGGGAGTGGTGGTATTTTGAGGGGAGGACAGTCCAGGGGACATGGTCACTACAGAGATTCATCTGTACTTCAGTGTTCTGAAGACGAGGGCAGTCCTCCTGGTGTTGCAGACTCTTCAGGACTACCTTGCCCAGGCTGTGATCTCTATCCGCAATGACAGCACTTCTGTAGTGTGGTACATAAACAGACAAGGGGGAACCTGATCTTAACCACTGTGCAAGGAAGCTAGGAGGGTATGGCAATGGGTGATGTCTTTCCAGTGCTTTTTACTAGCTTGAGTTTTTGTATTTTGATGCTTCTCAATGGTGTGTCAGTCAAACAGTAGTTCATACTAGATTTTCCACTGTAGTGGGACCAGCCTTTATGCAATCTCTTTGCCTCACCGACTAATACAAAATAGAGCAGCTACTTTGCCCTCATCCATTCATAGGGACACTCACCCACAGACACACTGGCTTATTTTTTGTCCACCTGATCTACTTTATTCCTTTCCTTCCCTTCCCTCTTGCGATAAAGTCCAGGAATTTTGCTTGTGAGCATGAGGCCATGTATGTTTCCCAGTCGTCCATGAATAGGGTGTTTGATTTAATGGTGAATGTCTCCAGTAAGTCCAGGAAAGAGCTGTGGGATTCTAGGGACATAGAGGGTGACCTATACTGTGATATGGTATGGGACTTTGTCTATGGAGATTTGCGTGTGGATAAATTCTGGGGCATCATCCTGTTTAATCGATGTAGAGGTATGCTTGTTGCTAATATAGACTGATACTGTTCTACCTTTTGTCCCTGTATGTGCAGCTGATGGTCTAAATGTGTGGAAGGCACTGAAGTTTTGCACTGCTGGAGTACTTTCTGCAGATTTAAACTAAGTCACCGCTGATGCCTACATTCTCCAGAGTGAGGAGAGCTTGTAGGGTATAGAGTTCTTGTTTAGGCTCCTAGCATTGAGCAGAAACACCTTTACTTTTCTTTGGGTTTTATCTGCTATGTCAGTAGGTTTGCCAATTTGGCATTGTCTAAAAAAGGCTATAAGGGGGAGGATAAGTTTTTAGCCAGTATTTTGAAGCCTGGGGGAGACAGGAGCAGACCATCCTTTGCAAAGCAACATGGTCTGTTAACTATGTCCTCCCATACTAACAAATATTGAATCCCGTTGGAAAGATGCGAGAAGCTAAGCCAATTGTTGAAGTCAATCATCATTTGTTCACAATGTGGCATCATCCTTGGTGAAGGTTAGAATGCTGCGCAATGCAAGGTACATACCTGCCTGAGACACATATTCAGAAACAGCAACAATGTCTCTCTTCATATAGTCCAGGGAGATATGTCTAAGGTCGTTAATACCCACATGGACTATGATAGAATCATACTGGTACCTGTGGTGTAGTGACCTGAGTACATGTGTAACTTGACAGATCCTAGCTTCAGATAACTATTATCTTCTTGTTCAGTCTGATGTGTTGGGCATCTATGTGTCTTACAGTGGAGTCCCCTATGACAACAGTCCTTGGTAATGTGTTGGCTTACTTTATGGGATTTGCTCTTGGAGCTCCACTGGGGGTAGGTGTATGTGTGGTATTTGGTGTTGCTTTTAGTGAGTGCTTTAGTTATTTCTGAGGATATGCATTACAGTTTTTAGGCTTAGTAGCTCTTTGAGATTTGGGGAGATTGCTTTTTAGTGCCTTAACATAGAGTGGTCTGTGTGTGTGTGTGTGTGTGTGTGTGTGTGTGTGTGTGTGTGTGTGTGTTGGACACTGTGTGGTGGGTGTAGTATGTGTGTTCTTGACCACCTTGTTTGTATCCAAGATTTTTGCCTAGAGTGAAATTGTACTTGTACATTTCTTGCATACTGTATTTGATTTTTCTAAGGATTAAATAGTTGTCTTTGAACATGAGACAATTGCTACACTGTCTTAAGATGCCTATATCTACTAAGCTGACTATAAAGATATTTGGAAATTTCAAATCCATGTTGTCCAGATCTGTATTTGGGTGGGCTACTGTGGGTCGTGGAGTAGGTTAAACAGTGGTCTCCTTGGGTGGTCTCTTGGGTTTGCACTAGACTAGGTTAGACTGTGCCAAGATTTGGTAGTAGTGCTGTTTAATGTGCAAACTAGCTGCTGTAAGCTTGTCTCTGCACAATGGCTTTGTTTTAGCCACACACTGAGTTACAGATTTCAGTTCTAAAGGAAGATTTATAGATAAAATTTACTTTCTGGGCATTTGTGTCTGTACGGACCACTGCTAACCTCTTGATATAATAACACCAAGAAAAATTTCTTGCGAGTGTAATGCTACAACAAAACTTAAACTACCTTGACAAGGAAGTTTTGAGTAATAGGGTCCTTTAGAATGATTTAAACGCAAAATCAACAAATAAAACAAAAGCACCCTAAACAGTTAACTGAAGTGCAAAACAATAACTCCCTTATCTGTCAAGGATGGAGCAGAATTAACCAAGGCCTCCCTCATAGTGCGGCCAGGGTGCCAAGCAGATTGGAGATCTGGGAAAATGAATACGAGACAGTTTGTAGTAAGAGAGGTTTACTCAAGTGCAGTACTGGTTTGCTGGGTGGGCACTTAGTATTACCGATATATGGAAAGCAATATGTGGGAAAGTACCCAACAGACAATATTAATTTAAGAGGGGAGTGAGGGATTTTAGAAGTCAGATTACCATACACAGTGGAAGACAGAAACACAGCCTTTTAAAACCACAATAAGACAAGCTAAGAGTAGGAGGTTTGGGGAAAATTCAAATTTGGAGCTCAAGTTTTATGAGTAGAATTTCAGAAACGTTTAGCTTAATGCCTCAGTGGTGCACTGGGAAGACTCAAAGAACAGAGAAAAATAGTAGCTGGGTAAACAGAAACACACTATGATGCATCTCTATGCAGGTATATATAGCTATAAAAAATAATGAAGCAGAAATCCTGGAGCAGAATCCACCATACTGCCACTACTGCAATCCTACCACAGACTAAGTCTTCAGACCATGCAGAAATTTACCAACAACACTGTAATAAATAACTAAATGAGGGTCAAATCCAGCAGCCAATCAGTCCTGCCACAACTATCCAGACTGGGTTCAAAATTCAAAAAGAAATACCTTTACTTGTAATTCTACTTATGAAATTAAAAGTGCAATATAATGTGTAAATAATGCTAACGTCTTGTAATAATGCACAATCTTCGCACAACTACAAATAAAGCTACAAGAGCTAAGGTACCAGAGCAAACTAAAAAGCGCAAACAGGACAAAAAGCAGACATGTACAAAAAAGTATCACCGCACAAGTCGCTATAAGTGCAACTTAAAATATTTAAGCAGCATGTAAATAAAAACTTTTTTTCTTCCCTTTTGACTAAAAGCTTGTATTTCACACCTCTTCATGAACCTGTGAACCTTAAACATAGACCCTAGGTGGACGTAACTCTGTCCTAAGTATAGAAGACTTGCTAGAGAGGGATCATATCATTTAAAGCCAGTACTGGAGCTCAGGTCCTATGGTTAGAATTTCAGAAACTTTTAGCTTAATGCCTCAGTGAGGTGGTGCAATCTGAAAGAACAAGGGATCTCTCTGAATATGTGTCACAGACAGGTACATGCCTTACATTGAGCAGTGTTCTACCTTCACCAAGGAGGATGCCACAGAATGACAAGAAAATGATTAATTTTAATAATTGGATTAGTTTCTGGTGTCACTCCAGGAGAATCCAATATCTATTAGCATGGGAGGACATTAACAGACCACTTTGCTTTGCAACAGATGGTCTGCACCTGTCCTTCACTGGGATTTTGAAGGTTAGCTAAAACTTTATCCATCGCCTTAGAGAGCATTTTTTATGCAATGTCAAAATGACAAAACTACCAACTTAGCAAAAAAAAATGAAAGCAACCTTAACATGTTACTCCTCAATGCTATGAACCTAAACAAGAAACTCCACACCCTACAAACTCTCCTCAAACTGGAAAATGTAGATATCTGTGCTGTTACCAAGACTTGGTTTAAAGTAGCAGAAAGTACTCCAGCAGTGGAAGGCTACAGTGCCTTCAACATATTTAGACCAACAGCAGCACAGATAGGGGCTAAAGGCAGAGGTGTCTTGATTTAAGTTAGCAGCAAATACAGCTTGAGGTTGGTTAAACATGATGATGCCTGGAGTTCATCCAAGTCCAAGTTTCCATAGACAAGGTTCCTAACCAAGTCCTAGCCAGCTACAGGTCAACCTGTATGACCCACAAAGCTCACGATACTTACCTAGACCTACTAGAGACGTCACTTTCCAACCAAATACCTTATTCATTGGAGAATTTAACTACCCCTCTGTAGAGTGGGAAACATACACTGCCTCTAATTCACAGGCACATTTCCTGAACTTTATCAGCATAAACACACTCAGTCCAATCTCCATCTAGAGGATCAAAAATATTGGGTCTGGTACTTACCAACATGGGAGAGCATTGCACAACCCCTGTGTCACATTCTCATTGGTGAAATTGCATCACAAAGTTGTCTCCCTCAAAATAAAAATCAACTCTGAAAATCCAAATAAATCTGTAACCGGTAGAAACTATTCCAAAGCAGTCTACATCCTGTTAATCAACAATTTGTCAAAATTCACAGCTCTTCCAAACATGGGGAACACAGCTACCTATGCAAAATTATTTAGAGGAACCCTGTACAAACATGTAAATGGCTGAATTGAGGCTGATGTATCCACCAGAAGTAAGCCCAGATCTAACACCAAAAACAAACCAGACTGGTAGAATATTTACCTTAACAGGTTGTATAAACTGACTCACTGATAGAACCCACCTAGTCAAAATAGGAGAAGCCACCTCAAGCAGTTGACCTGTAACAAGTGGTGTACACCAGGGATCGGTCTTAGGGCCTTTGTTGTTTGGGATATACTTTTCTGAGGTGCAGGACAAAACCAGTGGGCTATGGCTGACCAAGTTTGCAGATGACTAACTGGATGGGGAACAGAAAATACACCCCTGGGATTCCACCTGTGTCCCTGCTGGACAGGGGCATCGAGTGCTGACTTGCCAGAACAAGGGCTAAATTCTTGTAGGGGCCTGAGGGCCAATAGCCTAGTAACTTCCTGTGATCTTATGATCCTATAACAAAAGTCATGTGCAAATTCAGAAAGAGCAACTCTCATAGAGACGAGAGTTCTTTGATTCAACTAAACAAGAAACTAAGTGGCCTACTAAAGTCCAACAAAGCCGATTTTGAGGTCAGGATAGCCTCCCAGGCTAAGGACAGTCACAAGAACTTCTTCAGCTATGTCAGGAACCTTAAGTCATTACAGCCGGGTGGCGCATGTGTTTCTGCAGGCCTCTAGGCATCATAGTGCTTGTTTATATTTGCTTTAATAATATTAAAACCATGCTACATACAAAGTATTACAATATTTCATCTTAAAAGCTTACTCACTGCCATGAATGTCATACTTTTCTAAATATCTCAACAATTAAGTAGCACAGACAGAACTGCATAGCCTTATATGAGAGCTCTCATTTGGATGAACAAAGTGCTACTAACACTACATATGTAAGTTGAGTAGTTGCTGAGATATAGTAAATTGTTTACAAAATATTACAAGTATAATAGCTACTATGTTTACTGTGACTTATGTCCAGTTTAAAGCCTACAGCCTAAAGAATACTGCAGCTTCAAAAACAGTCTGTGCTGAAGTGCTTGCCATTTACACTTTTTTCAGTAACCAGTATGGTTCCAGAGATATGAACATTGGTTTGGAATGTTCAGACATAATATGATTCTATCAAAAAGCTTAGGTTCTGCCCATAGGATATTACAGTGCAAATTTCCAGGTCTCCATTGGAGGGAATGAGTTAAAGGTAATATTTATCAGTGTGCAGAACTGATGGTAGATGGCACAGCCTTCACTGATCTGGGTGACATAACAAATCTACTGGCTGATAAATTTAGGTCTAATTTCATGCCCAGTCCTCCCCCCACTACCTCATGTGAAATCCCTTCTAGCATATTCTCCCAATTATCAACAGGGAGCAGGTGCTTGAAACACTCGCTAATGCAAAAACACTGCTTCAGTTTGCCCACACTAGGGTTACCATATTTGTTTGTATGTAAAAGAGGACGAAAAAATAAGTGCTGCTACCAGCACATATTATTTCGTCCTGTTAGGGCTGAAGAGCAAAAAAAAAAAAAGGTCCATGTTTGGGGATTTTTGATTGGCCCGTATGCTGGTATATGAGCCAATCAAAACCCCGCACAGCAGACCCTCTTCTGTTCAATGTGGAACATCAAGCAGTTCCGCATTGAACACAGCTCGCTTTTTGATTGGCTCTTATACCGGTATACGAGTCAGTCAAAACCTCGCACAGCAGACCCTCTTCTGTTCAATGCAGAACATAAAGCAGTTCCACATTGAACAGAGCTCCGCTTTTTGACTAGCTCGTATACCGGTATACGAGCCAATCAAAAACGCACACAGTGGACCCTCTTCTGTTCAATGCAGAACATCAAGCTGTTCTGCATTGAACAGAGCTCCGCTTTTTGATTGGCTCGTATACCGGTATGCAAGCCAGTCAGAAACGCGCACAGTGGACCCTCTTCTGTTCAATGCTGAGCATCAAGCAGTTCCGCATTGAACAGAGCAACATTTTTTGATTGGCTCGTATTCCGGTATATGAGCCAATCAAAACAAAAAAATAAACAAAGTGGAGGAAAGACTCCGAAATAGGGATGTCTGTTTTTTTTTAAATTCTGCAATTTGTCCAGGTTTTAAAACCCAGACAAATTGCAGAATTTTCAAAAACCACCCGGACGGGAATCCAAAAAAGAAAACGTGTCCGGGGAAACCCAGACGTATGGTAACCTTAGCCCATACAGTATCCCTGGTCAGCTCCTAAATAGCCTGAAACATTACCTAACGGGACCACTTGAGGCACTCTTCATCTATATCCTCAAAATAGGTTACATGCCAGATGAATGGAGGGCCACAACAGTCATCCCTCTTCATAAGGGAAGGCCATCAACTGATCCTGGGACTACAGCCCCATCAGTCTAAGAAGTCTAACATGCAAAACTATGGAACAAATTATCATGGAACTGATCAACAAGCACATTGGCAATCTACAAACATTGGACCCATACTAGTTTGGTTTTGTTAAGGGGAGGTGTAAGGTGTTTCTTACTTTACCTGGTAAACTTCTTAAAGGGGGCCACCATGGCTATGGATGAGGGGAAAATGTTGCATACCACCTACCTTGACTTGGCCAAGGCATTCAGTACAATACCCCACTCAGCTATTGTTGACAAATCTCAGAACTAGACATAAATCTCTACATATCTCACTAGATTGACAGCTGCCTCACAGATAGGACCCAAGAAGTCAAAATCAGTGCAAACACCTCCACCAAGAGACCAGTCACCAGTGGAGTGCCCCAGGGCTCCCTGTTGGGCCTGCTCCTGTTTGGCATCTACTTTTTGGAAGTAAAGGCTAATGTCAGAGGCCTCTTACTCACCAGATTCACAGATGATTGTAAATTGGGAGCTATCGTAGACACCAACAGTCCTACAAGAAGGTCTAGCACAAAAAAAGTGTTGCAAAAGCCGTGGATTAAATTCAATGCAAAGAAATGCATTATAGTGTCCTTTGGGAAATCATCCACCCAAGTTAATTACTACATCGATAAAGCACCCCTAAGAGTTGACCTGATAGGGATCTGGAAATGTATGTAATTTGACCAACACTTAGCCAAGATACTAAGAAACTCATTCTCTGTCACCTAACTCACAAGCAAGGGTATAGCACCCAGGTCCAATGAAGTTATAGTACCACTCTGTTCAGCCCTTATCAAATCCATCATTGAGTATAGTGCCCCGTTTGGCATGCACTTAACCAGACACTTGCAACAGTTGGAATGCCCCCAAAGTTTTCTCAGTAGGAGAATCCATGGTATGAATATCTTGTCCTACACAGATAGTCCGGTCTCTGTTTTCAGTGTCCTACAGGTTACTGAGAGGCAGTCTATACCTAGCATATAAGATAGCCTCAAATCCAGCTGTGATGGATCTCTGGCACATCTGCTAGACAAATAGCACCAGAAGCACTAGATCCATGGACGTGAACATGCTGGAGGAAACAATATTTGTCCTAAGGGATCCCCGAGCTAATGAATAAGCTCCCCATCTACATGAAGCAGAGCTCATCCCTGACTCTATTCAAAAGAAACCTTGATCATTGCATGGGAAATCTCAAATTCACCACCAGTATATCTCCCATGTCTCTGGATAGAGGTCAAAAGTAAGTAAATTAAACCTCAACTAACATACCTCCCCCCAACATAATCCTTAGCTCTTTAGTAACATACCCCACCATATAGGTGTCCAAGGAACTCATGGACAAAACTGGGTTGGTTTGCACGGCTAGGCTTGTAAAGACCCTGGTGGTCATTAGACTAGTATAACTCTATGAACCTATGCATGTGATTCAAATTACCAAAATTATGTTGTGCAAATTTTGGCTTTTGGTCAGTTGTATGATTTGGCCACTCTGTAGTGGTGTCACCTCTTATGTTGATATAATTTACAGGAGAGTTGTATGGGGCACGGCCTTCTACAAGAATGTTTTGAGAAGCTCTCCTCCCCATACTGAAAAACATTTCAGCTGTATTAGTGAATGCAGTTTGGTTTTGAGCAGAATGGAATCTGATGAATATTGGACTCAGTAAATCACTGCATATATATCCATGTGCACATTTTAAGGAGGTCAGGTAGTTTAAAAGTATTACTACAGAGTGAACTGCTCTGGAATACGCTTATTGGATTTTAGGCACCGAGGTCTAAAAGAGAATCTTAATATTATCCTCTTTGGAAAACACGGTAAGCTGATATGCATAAACAAGAATTTTTGTATATGCAGTGTGATGATCCTTTAATTATGTAATGTTTTTCTTTATGCTTACATGGCAGTTGTTAGTAAGTTTAAACTGTGTTACTGAGATACAGTTTTCACTGCAATTATTTTTTTTGCTCTGTGCTTCATTTGGAGTTGACCCTGATATCAAAATGGCTCAGGGTGATTACATTTGTCACATGAGCATCTGCAGTTTAATACTTTCAAGCACTGATACAGCTGATTACAGCATCATAAGCAGCACACACATTTTTTTTTATAGTAAACAAAGTAGTGGTCTCAGTGCCAAGCCAAAAATAACTAATAAACCAAAATTAGGCACAGCGAACCCAGCTAAAGGACAAAACTCACTTTAATCCAAACATGTAACAAACGAGAAAACACATAGCAACAAACAGTTCCTCATACATTTTCGTCAAAAAACAACTTCATCAGATAAACTTGACCTCACTAAACACTTACATAAATAACCTAACCAGTTTGAATAG